>NC_091210.1:5420846-5659827 GCF_040958095.1 Procambarus clarkii | reverse complement strand
TATAGTGCTGGTTGTAGTGCGTGGGTATGGTGGTGTGTGGTGGTGGTGGTGTGGTGGTGGTAGTGGTGTGTGGTGATGATGGTAGTGTGTGGTGGTTGTGATGGAAATGTGTGGTGTTGGTGGTGTGTGGTGATAGTGGTAGTGTGTGGTGGTGGTGGAGGACGTGTGTGTTGTTGGTGGTAGGGTGTGGTGGTGGAGGTAGTGTGTGGTGGTGGTGGCATTGTATGGTTGTGGTGGTGGTAGTGTGAGTGTTGGTAATGGTGATAAAGTGTGGTGGTGGTTGTAGTGTGTGGTGATAGTGGTAGTGGTAGTGTGTAGTGGTGATGGTGGTAATGTGTGGGCGGTGGTGGTAGTGTGGTGGTGGCGGTGGTGTTGGTGATGGTGTGGTGAAGTGTGGTAGTGGTAGTGTGGGGTTTGGAGTGGTGTTGGTGGTAGTGTGTGGATGTGGTGGTAGTTGGTGGGTAGTTGGTGAGGCACATGCACTAGGGGTCACCTGTGACCCCTAGTGCATGTGCCCCATGTGTTAAATAGACTATCTTTATCTACCCTATCAATTCCCTCGATAATCTTGAATGTGGTGATCATGTCCCTCTAACTCTTCTATCTTCCAGCAAAATGAGGTTTAATTCTCTTAATCTCTCCTCGTAGCTCATACCTCTCAGCTCGGGTACTTGTCTGGTGGCAAACCTTTGAACCTTTTCAAGTTTTCAGTCCATATCTAGTCTTATCCTTGACTAGATATGGACTCCATGCTGGGGCTGCATACTCCAGGATTGGTCTAACATATGTGGTATACAAAGTTCTGAATGATTCCTTACACAAGTTTCTGAATGCCGTTCTTATGTTGGCCAGCCTGGCATATGCCGCTGATGTTATCCTTTTTTATATGGGCTGCAGGAGACAGATCTGGCGTGATATCAAGCCCCAAGTCTTTTTCTTTCTCGGACTCTTGAAGTATTTCATCTCCCAGTTGGTACCTTGTATCTGGCTTTCTGCCCCTTAAACCTGTCTTCATTACATTACATTTGCTTGGGTTAAACTCTAACAACCATTTGTTTGACCATTCCTTATTTGTCTAGCTCTTCTTGAAGCCTCAAGCAGTCCTCCTCTGTCTTAATCCTTCTCATAATTTTGGCATCGTCCGCAAACATTGAGAGAAATGAATCTATACCCTCCGGGAGATCATTTACATATTTACTGAAACAAGGCAGGACCGAGTACAGAGCCCTGTGGGACTCTACTGGTGACTTCACGCCAATTTGAGGTTTCACCCCTCACCGTAACTCTCTGCTTCCTATTATTCAGGTACTCCCTTATCCACTGGAGCACCTTACCAGCTACACCTGCCTGTCTCTCCAGCTTATGTACCAGCCTCTTATGCGGTACTGTTTCAAAGGCTTTCCGACAATCCAAGAAAATGCAGTCCGCCCAGCCTTCTCTTTCTTGCTTAATCTTTGTCACCTGGTCGTAGAATTCTATTAAGCCAGTCAGGCAAGATTGACCCTCCCTGAATCCATGTTGGCGATTTGTCACGAAGTCCATTCTCTCCAGATGTGTTACCAGGTATTCTCTCACGATCTTCTCCATCACCTTGCATGGTATACAACTCAAGGACACTGGCCTGTAGTTCAGTGCCTCTTGCCTGTCGCCCGTTTTGTATATTGGGACCACATTCGCCGTCTTATTTCTGGTAGGTCTCCCGTCTCCAGTGACTTACTATATTCTATGGAGAGTGGCGAGCAAAGTGCCTCTGCACACTCTTTCAGTACCCATGGTGAGATCCCGTCTAGACCAGCCTTTCTAACATCCAGATCCAGCAGGTGTCTCTTGACCTTTCCTCTCGTAATTTCAAACTCTTCCAAGACCGCCTGGTTTACCCTCTGTTCTCCTAGCACAGTGACCTCACCTTGTTCTATTGTGAAGATCTCTTGGACCCTCGTGTTGAGTTCTTCACACACCTCTTTGTAATTCTCTGAATACCTGTCCTCGCCTGTTCTAAGTTTCAAAACCTGTTCTTTCACTGTTGTTTTCCTTCTGACGTGACTGTGGAGTAGCTTTGGTTCGGTCTTGGCTTTGTTTGCTATATCATTTTCATAACTTTTCTCTGCTTCTCTTCTCACCCTGACATACTCATTCCTGGTTCTCTGGTATCTCTCTCTCTGCTTTCTGGTGTTCCGTTATTCCGGAAGTTCCTCCACGCCCGTTTGTTCATGCCCTTTGCTTCCATACATGCCCTATTATATCATGGATTCTTCTGTTTCTTCGCGGATTTTTCCCTCTGGGCCGGGATGAACCTGTTTACTGCCTTCTGACACTTTTTGGTAACATAGTCCATCATATCTTGTACAGACTTATCTCTGAGGTCTGTGTCCCATGGTATTTCGCTAAGGAAACTTCTCATCTCTTCATAATTCCCCTTTCGGTATGCCAGCCTTTTGTTTCCTAGTTCTTTTTTGGGGGAGATAATTCCTAGCTCTACTAAGTACTCAAAGTTCAATACACTCTGATCACTCATTCCCAAGGGGGCTGCCATCTTACCTTCCCTTATATCCCACTCATAATGGGTAAATATCAAATTAAGCATTGCTGGTTCATGTTCTCCTCTCATTTTTGTTGGTTCCTTGATGTGCTGGCTTAGAATGTTTCTTGTCGCTACGTCCAGCAGCTTAGCTCTCCATGTTTCTGGTCCTCCATGTGGGTCTCTGTTCTCCCAATCTGTCTTCCCATGGTTGTGAGTCTTCCATGATTAGAAGTCTGGATCCGTTCCTGCTAGCAACAGAAGCTGCGCTCTCTATTATGTTAATGGTGGCCATGTTGTTTCTATCATATTCCTGTCTGGGTCTACTGTCATTTGTTGGTGGATTATATATGCCTACGATTAGAATTTTTTGCCCTCCAGTTGTTATGGTACCTGCTATGTAGTCACTGAAACCTTCACAGCCCTAAATAACCATCTCAAAATCCCAGCCTTTTCTTACCAGCAGAGCTACACCACCACCACCTCTTCCTTCCTTCTCTTTCCTCATAATATAATAGTCCTGTGGGAACACTGCATTTGTTATGGTTTTCGTTAGCTTTGTTTCTGTGAGGGCTATTTTGTCAAGGTTTTCCTCTTGTACCCATTCTCCAAGCTCATTTGCATTATTTGTAATTCCATCTATGCTAGTGTACATTGCCTTGAGGCTCACTTTCTTCTGTCCCTTCTCAAATCGCCTTCTTGGTGAGTGTTCTGCTGGCAGGGGAAGCTGTTCTATGGGTGTGAGGATCAATGAGGTGGATAACAGAGTCTCAGAGGATACTGGATTGAGCGGCTGGGGATCAAGTGAAGGTGAAGGGACAGAGAGGGTATGGGGTGAAATGGGATGGAGGACAGGAAGGAAAAAAGGGGGGGGAGTGAGGGACTTGGTGGGATGAGGGAATGGGTAATAGGGTGGGGATTAGGTGTCGAAGGACGGAGATTTGGCTTAGCATTTGAGTGGGGGCAGGGAGGGTTTGGGGTAGGGGGGATTTTCTATGCAGAGGAGGGTGGTGGGGTTGCCCTTCCTGCTGTTGTTACTGGGCAGCTGGTTGTGTGTTCCCCCCTCGCCTCTGAGGATGTTGTGTTGGGAGCTGTGATTTCCTGGTTCTTCCCTCTCGCCCTGCGCCTCTTCGTTGATTCTGCTACCATGGCTCTCTCCTCCCTCATCATGTCTCTCTGGAGGAATACATTTTTAAATTTTCCCAGATTTTGCAGAAAGCTCTTCCTTCTTAGAATTTTCTCCTTTGTGTTCTCGTTTGGAAACACTATCTTTATCTCTCGGTCTCGGTCTTTGTTGTACCAGCCTAGCCTGAAAACCTTCTCAATGGTATGCTCAGCCTTTTCCATGTTTAGTGCCTTCAGTATTTCATTCACTGCCGGTTTGTATTTATCATTCCACTCTGTCCTATTGAAGCTTTCCTGCTCTTTAATATCCATAGCAATCACTGATCTTTTCCTTTCCAGCAGCTGGCTAGTGGAGCGTGCCGCTTCCTGTGAGGTGGCTGCTTTCATGGCCACCTCCATCACTGCAGACATCACTTCTGAGTTATCTTTTTTTAGCATTTCTGCAAATGTTGCTTTTATTGTGGCATTTTCCTCAAAATACTATTACCACCTTCTCCCTGGATGATTTTCTGAGTCTTAGAGAGAGAGAGAGAGAGAGAGAGAGAGAGAGAGAGAGAGAGAGAGAGAGAGAGAGAGAGAGAGAGAGAGAGAGAGAGAGAGAGAGAGAGAGAGAGAGAGAGAGAGAGAGAGAGAGAGAGAGAGAGAGAGGAGAGAGAGAGAGAGAGAGAGAGAGAGAGAGAGGAGAGAGAGAGAGAGAGAGAGAGAGAGAGAGAGAGAGAGAGAGAGAGAGAGAGAGAGAGAGAGAGAGAGAGAGAGAGAGAGAGAGAGAGAGAGAGAGAGAGAGAGAGAGACAGAGAGGCAGAGAGAGAAGAGAGACAGAGAGACAGAGAGGGACAGAGAGAGAGAGAGAGAGAGAGAGAGAGAGAGAGAGAGAGAGGAGAGGAGAGAGAGAGAGAGAGGGAGACGAGAGGAGAGAGAGAGAGAGAAAGAGGAGAGAGAAAGAGAGAGAGGGGTGAGAGTGGGGTGAGAGAGAGGGGTAAGAGAAGAGAGGGTGAGAGGAGTGGGTACAGCAGTTGCAAAGTGCTTCAGGAAGTATGGGTTCGAGTCACTTCTAGGGTATGAGTTTTCAGTGTCATGTATGCCTGGGGACCATTCAGGCTTGCTTGCATTTTGTTCCTCACGTGTGCACCAAAGAAAGAGGTGATTTGATAAAATTCTATGCCCAAGATTACCATCAGAGTGCCGGTGGGCTGATGGGCAAATAGCCTCAGCTACCATCAGCTTTTGTCCGGTCATGATGGTCGAGTAGATTATTTGCCCTGTTCACCAGTTGCAATGTGCTCCTAGGAGTATGGGTTCGAGTCACTTCTGGGGTGTGAGTTTTCAGTTGCATGTATGCCTGGGAACCTTTCAGGCTTGTTCGTGTTTGTGTTCCTCACGTGTGCCCCAAAGAAAGAGGTGATTTGATAAATTCTATGCCCAAGACTACCTTCAGACTGCCGGCGGGCTGATGGGCAAATAGCCTCGGCTACCATCAGCTTTTGTCCAATCATGATGGTAGAGTGAATTATTTGCCCTGTTCACCAGTTGCAATGTGCTCCTAGGAGTATGAGTTCGAGTCACTTCTGGGGTGTGAGTTTTCAGTTGCATGTATGTCTGAGGATTATTCAGGCTTGTTCGCATATATTGTACTCACGTGTGCTCCAAACAATGAGGTGATTTGATAAAATACTACGCCCAAAACTACCATCAGAGTGCCAGCAGGCTGATGGGCAAATAGCCTCGGCTACCATCAGCTTTTGTCCAGTCGTGATGGTCGAGTGGATGAGGTGCCCTGTACACCAGTTGCAACGTGCTCCTGTCAGTAAGGGTTCGAGTCACATCTGATGTGAGTTTTCAGTTGCATGTATGCCTTGGACCATTCAGGCTTGTTCGTATTTGTGTACCTCATGTGTGCCCCAAAGAATGAGGTGATTTGATAGTATACTATGCCGAAGACTACTATCAGAGTGCCGGCGGGCTGATGGGCAAATAGCCTCGGCTATCATCAACTTTTGTCCGGTCGTGATGGTCGAGTGTATTAGGTGCCTTGTACACCAGTTGCAATGATCTCCTGTCAGTATGGGTTCGAGTCACTTCTGGCGTGTAAGTTTTCAGTTGCATGTATGCCTGGGGACCATTCAGGCTTGTTCGCATTTGTTTTCCTCACATGTATCCCAAAGAATGAGGTGATTTGATAAAATAATATGCCCAAGACTACCATCAGAGTGCTGGCGGGCTGATGGTCAAATATGCTCGGCTACCATCAGCTTTTGTACGGTCGTGATGGTCGAGTGGATTAGGTTCCCTGTACACCAGTTGCAATGTGCTCCAGTCAGTATGGGTTCGAGTCACTTCTGGGGTGTGAGTTTTCAATTGCATGTATGCCTGGGGACTATTCAGGCTTGTTCGTATTTGTGTTCCTCACGTGTGCCCCAAAGAATGAGGTGATTTCATAAAATAATATGCCCAAGACTACCATTAGAATGCCGGCGGGCTGATGGGCAAATATCATCGTCTACCATCACCTTTTCTCTGGTCGTGTTGGTCGAATGGATTAGGTGCACTGTACACCAGTTGCAATGTGCTCATGGCAGTATGGGTTGGTCACTTCTGGGGTGGGAGTTTTCAGTTGCATGTATGCCTGAGGTCCATTCAGGCTTATTCGCATTTGTGTTCCTCACGTGTGCCCCAAAGAATGAGGTGATTTGATTAAATGCTATGCCCAAGACTACCATCAGAGTGCAGGCGGGTTGATGTAAAGATATCCTTTGCTACCATCAGCTTCTGTCCGGTCGTGATGGTCGAGTGGATTAGGTGCCCTGTACACCAGTTGCAATGTGCTTTTGGCAGTATGGGTTCGAGTCACTTTTGGGGTGTGAGTTTTCCGTTGCATGTATGCCTAAGGACCATTCATTCCTGTTCGCATTTTTTGTTCCTCACGTGTGCCCCAAAAAATGAGGTAATTTATTAAAATACTGTGCCCAAGACTACCATCAGAGTGCCGGTGGGCTGATGGGCAAATAGCCTCGGCTATCATCATCTTTTGTCCGGTCGTGATGGTCGAGTGGATTAGGTGCCTTGTACACCAGTTGCAATGATCTCCTGTCAGTATGGGTTCGAGTCACTTCTGGCGTGTGAGTTTTCAGTTGCATGTATGCCTGGGGACCATTCAGGCTTGTTTGCATTTGTTTTCCTCACATGTATCCCAAAGAATGAGGTGATTTGATAAAATAATATGCCCAAGACTACCATCAGAGTGCTAGCGGGCTGATGGTCAAATATGCTCGGCCTGAATCAGCTTTTGAACGGTCGTGATGGTCGAGTGGATTAGGTTCCCTGTACACCAGTTGCAATGTGCTCCAGTCAGTATGGGTTCGAGTCACTCCTGGGGTGTGAGTTTTCAATTGCATGTATGCCTGGGGACTATTCAGGCCTTTTCGCATTTGTGTTCCTCACGTGTGCCCCAAAGAATGAGGTGATTTCATAAAATAATATGCCCAAAACTACCATTAGAGTGCCGGCGGGCTGGTGGGCAAATATCATCGTCTACCATCACCTTTTCTCTGGTCGTGTTGGTCGAATGGATTAGGTGCACTGTACACCAGTTGCAATGTGCTCCTGTCAGTATGGGTTCGAGTCACTTCTGGCGTTTGAGCTTTCAGTTGCATGTATGCCTGGGGACCAGTCAGGCTTGTTCGCATGTGTTCCTCACGTGTGCCCAAAGAATGAGGTGATTTGATAAAATGCTATGCCCAAGACTACTATCAGAGTGCAGGCGGGCTGATGGGCAAATAGCCTTTGCTACCATCAGTTTTTGTCCGGTCTTGATGGTCGAGTGGATTAGGTGCCCTGTACACGAGTTGCAGTGTGCTCCTGGCAGTGTGGGTTCGAGTCACTTCTGGGGGTGTGAGTTTTCAGTTGCATGTATGCCTGGGGACCATTCAGGCTTCTTTGCATTTGTGTTCGTCTCGCATGCCCCAAAGATTGAGATGATTTCATAAAATACTATGCCCAAGACTGCCATCAGAGTGCTGGCGGGCTGATGGGGAAATGGACTTTGCTACCATCAGGTTTTGTCCAGTCATGATGGTTGAGGGGACCAGGTGCCCTGTACACGAGTTGCAGTGTGCTCCTGGCAGTATGGGTTCGAGTCACTTCTGGGGTGTAAGTTTACAGTTGCATGTATGCCTGGGGACCATTCAGGCTTGTTTGCATATATATATATATATATATATATATATATATATATATATATATATATATATATATATATATATATATATATAAAAGTTTGTGAGGGTACCACCTCTGGTGCCAATGTGGGGACCCATAGCCTCGGAGAAGAAAATAAAAAGTATTCAGAGGAGACCTTGTGGTTTCTCACTGAACACTAATATTATCTTCTCCTACCACCCCCATTCTTTTGTATGTACACATATATATTTACTTTATTTGAACTTTGTTACAAAAAAGGAGTTACATATGGGTTACAAAGATGGTTGTCATAGGTTGTCGAGTTCCTCCAGCTCCTCAGATGGCGGGCAGGAACCCTGGATGCAGTACGCATTTCCCCTCTGTATTGCCACACTGAGGCGCTGGAAAAGAAAGCTTGCAGCTCTTGGCTCCCTTGTTGTTTCAATGAGCCTAGAACCCAGTTCCTTAAAAAAACTTGTAGCACTTTTACCCCAGACGCCGAGTGTCTCAGAAGCAATGGGGTCAAAATTGTAGTGGTGATTCAGTTCACTATACTTACGGGATTTGGCTGCTTCCCTGTGGGTGGCAGCGCCACCTGGTTGTGCAACACTGAGGTTAATGTAGGTGTTAGCCAGGGTTGATACGCACGTGTAGTCCCATACCAACTGCTTGCCATTCTTCCAGGGGTTCACTGTGATACCATCCGGGCGACCAATAAGAGCATCAGAGTTACGTGGCGTTAGGTAACGGGGCTCTCTTTCAGCTGGGCATCCAGCTGTGGTGAGGCTCCTCTTGATGATGTCGTTAACTTCATTGTGCCTCGAGTGCCATCCCCCTGTGCTTTGGCAGAGTAGGCCATGGTGGCCGTACCTGTCAGCCACCACCTCGCCGCAAATACACCTATATCTGGTGTGGATTGGGGCAGCAAGGCGGAGGGACACAGCAATTCAGAGGGAGTGTGGTGTGAGACGCGTGCCAGTTGCCGACATTGGGGTTGCTAACAGGAAATCCCCTGCATGTGGTGCTGCTACTGCTGTGAGGCGAGCAATGTCGTGTTGTGTTGTTGCAGCACCCAGGCACTCTGCAGCAACTTGGTCTACAATGGGGCCATCCCAGCTGGATTGCTTGTGGGCTTTTGGGGATGGTGGTTGAGGTGATTGGCCTGCACGAGAGGCCCCCTCTGTGGCACAGCGTGTAAAATTGGGATCATGTACACCTGCCAGCTGATTTAAGTGGGCAGGTAGAATTTCCTTCACAAGGTCGTCGGATGCTGATAAGGAGGACAGGAAGGCTGGAACAGCGATTTGCGTTGCTGTTCGAACTCCAAGGCCCCCAAGTCTTACGGGAAGAGAGGCTTGTTTCCACTGTAGGTCATCGAGAGAGAGGTTAAGGGCTTTTTCTAGCATTGATTTCAGTAACCGGTCATACTCACTTAGTTTTTGGCTACTGTAAGATGGTGAACACCTCAGAAAGTAGGTTAACCTGGGGACGGACAGACATCTGGTGATGAGGTAGAGTGCATCATGAGCATCAATATCCTCAATCCTCCCATCTATCCTCTTAAGGTCGGCGATTTTCTTATCAAGGACCTCATCGATGGCTTTCAACCCCAGGGGAGCTCCTAGGAGTGTGCTGTCTTCAGGTTTAGTTTTATGGATATTTGGCAGAAGACCCTCTATTCTCTCTACGATGCCCTGGTTGGAACATATTATTTCACATTTAGAAGGGTTCAGGGTGAGGCCTAAAACTGCACCTTGCTCCTGGATTTTTCTGATGTCCTCCAGGAGGGAGTCTTGGGAACCAGCTAGGGTACCATCATCCAAGAACCAGATGTTAAGCTCGCTGGACAGGACCTCTGTGACTTGTTTGATGACTAAGCAGAAAAGGAGAGGAGCAAGGGGGTCACCCTGTTGGATGCCTTCTCGCGAGTCAATTTCATGTTCGCCAAAAAGTAGCTTAAGATCCATACTGTAGCATGAATGTACAAAAGGGTAGAGGGAAGGAAAATGACTATGAACCGCACGGAGCCGCATCCCTCCGCACCAAATTGAAGGCATTTTTGAAATCTAGCTTGATAAGGGCCTTTTCGTCTGTGATGTTGGCGATGAAGGCTCGAGCTGCATGGGCTGCCGCCTCACACCCTTGTGGAATGCCAAACCCGAGCTGTTTTGGCTTCAGCATGTTGGCCGCTGCATCACTAACTGTTCTTGCAGCTGCCTTTGCGACGAGACGCCGGAGAGAATTGCCCACAGCTATTGGCCTGATCCCTCCATCCTTTTTCTTTAGAGCACAGAGAGATGCTCCAAAAAAGATAGGTCTTATGGACGCTGGTATGTTGCCAGCTAGACATGTGTTGGTGAATCTGGTTAGTTCCACCAAGAGGTTCTTTGCAATGTCACCCAGTGCAGGGTTGAGCATTTGCTTGAGGTGGTTGGGTTTTAGTCCTGTGAACCCACCTGCTGATCCTGTAGGGAAGGACATGGCTGCTTTATGGACCACAGATTCAGCCACCCAGAGAGGTTCTGCTCCAATAGCCCCCACTTGTACAATGTCGTCCTCACGCGGAGCCCTGGGTGGGTGTTTCTCCCTTAGGGCTTGAGCTGTTGCGGCATCTCTGTCGGCAATTGAGTCCTCACTGGTGATGACTCGTATTGCGCCAATAGTGTTTCCTTCTTCTATTTTCTTGGTGACTGATGTTCTGATTTTTGATGTCTCGGATATGCCACTGTTGCTCTTCCTGCCGTGGATGTTTCTCGCGCGAGTGGGAAGGCGCACCTGGTTGTCCTCCCTGGGAAAATCATTTATAGCTTTGATGACTGAGGCAGCTAAGGTTTTGTCTCTCCTTGCAGGGGTGGCTAGACATATATTGCCAAACATTAGGAGGTTGTGCCATGCTTGGGTCGTTCCAGGAGAGTCATTGACCTTTCTCAGGAGGGGAGATAATTTGGGTGCTGCATGGGGGCGGGCTGCTTTAGGGATGTGTTGCAAGGTTCTGGCCGATGTTGCTTTGATAGCTTCTAATAAATTTTCTGTGGGAATGAAGGTCTGGGAGGTGTTTTGCCTTACGGGCGGTGTGGGCTGTTGATTGGTGTTCTCCCTGGGAGGGGGCTCAGAACCCAAACACCTGACTCCATTATTGGAATGAATGCGCACATTATTGTCCCTCAACCGGATATAGCATACCCTGTCACATGTCTGACATCTACCGTGTCTATCCCTGCTTGATGGCTCATCTTGGCTTGGAGAAGCCTGGCTATCTGTCGAGAGCTGTGTCATGGGCGGGCGCTGGGCGGGCGCTGGGCGGGAGGGTGGACGGCGGGTGGAGACTGGAGGGTGAGCTGCGGTTGGAGGCTGGGGGGATGATCAGCTGGCCGTGGCACCTACTACTCAGATGAGTGGTAATACATATACCACCTCTATACAAAGTGTGGGTATACACCCACTACACAATATGTGGGTATACATTTTCGTAGACACACACGGGAGCCTCCCGGCTTCTATGGGCGGATGGCAAGGTGGCCTCGTGGGTGGGGAGGCGACGTGGTGGGGTGGGTAGGAGGGGGAAGAGCAGGTACTTCCCGGCCTGGGCGCTGGGTGGGGGCGGGGGTCAGGGCGACACTAACACTGGTATAATTCCCCGTATATCACTGCACAATAATGAATGAATCACACACTTGTAATCTGACTCACTGCACGTGTGATGTACTAACAATATGATAGATATGTTGCGCCAATTATCGCTGACAACGTAACTTGTTCAACAAAACTTTCAAAAAAAGAAAAACACAAAACACTATTATATATATATATATATATATATATATATATATATATATATATATATATATATATATGTCGTACCTAGTAGCCAGAACTCACTTCTCAGCCTACTATTCAAGGCCCGATTTGCCTAATAAGCCAAGTTTTCCTGAATTAATATATTTACTATAATTGTTTTCTTATGAAATGATAAAGCTTCCCTTTTCACTATGTATGAGGTCAATTATTTTTATTGGAGTTAAAATTAACGTAGATATATGACCGAACCTAACCAACCCTACCTAACCTATCCTAACCTATATTTATAGGTACGGTTAGGTTAGGTAGCCAAAAAAAGCTAGGTTAGGTAGACGAAAAAACATTAATTCATAAAAACTTGGCTTATTAGGCAAATCGGGCCTTGCACAGTAGGCTGAGAAGTGAGTTCTGGCTACTAGGTACGACATATATATATATATATATATATATATATATATATATATATATATATATATATATATATATATATATATATATATATATATATATATATATATATAACACTCACACCCCAGAAGTGACTCGAACCCATACTCCCAGGAGCAACGCAACTGGTATGTACAAGACGCCTTAATCCACTTGACCATCACGACCGGACATAATGAGGTGATAGCCGAGGCTATTACCATTCAGGCTTGTTCGCATTTGTGTTCCTCACGTGTGCCCCAAAGAATGAGGTGATTTGGTAAAATGCTATGCCCAAGATTACTATCCGAGTGCCGGCGGTGGGGTGGTTCAAATAGCCTCGGCTATCACCTCATTATGTCCGGTCGTGATGGTCAAGTGGATTAAGGCGTCTTGTACATACCAGTTGCGTTGCTCCTGGGAGTATGGGTTCGAGTCACTTCTGGGGTGTGAGTTTTCAGTTGCATATTGTCCTGGGGACCATTCAGGCTTGTTCGCATTTGTGTTCCTCACGTGTGCCCCAAAGAATGAGGTGATTTGGTAAAATGCTATGCCCAAGATTACTATCCGAGTGCCGGCGGTGGGGTGGTTCAAATAGCCTCGGCTATCACCTCATTATGTCCGGTCGTGATGGTCAAGTGGATTAAGGCGTCTTGTACATACCAGTTGCGTTGCTCCTGGGAGTATGGGTTCGAGTCACTTCTGGGGTGTGAGTTTTCAGTTGCATATTGTCCTGGGGACCATTCAGGCTTGTTCGCATATATATATATATATATATTTATATATATATATATATATATATATATATATATATATATATATATATATATATATATATATATATATATGTCGTACCTATTAGCCAGAACTCACTTCTATGCCTACTATGCAAGGCCCAATTTGCCTAATAAGCCAAGTTTTCATGAATTAATATATATTCTTTATTTTTTTTCTTATGAAATGATAAAGCTACCCATTTCGTTATGTATGAGGTCAATATTTTTTTATTGGAGTTAAAATTAACGTAGATATATGACCAAACCTAACCAACCCTACCTAACCTAACCTAACCTATCTTTATAGGTTAGGTTAGGTTAGGTAGCTGAAAAGGTTAGGTTAGGTTAGGTTAGGTAGGTTAGGTAGTCGAAAAACAATTAATTCATGAAAACTTGGCTTATTAGGCAAATCGGGCCTTGCATAGTAGTCATAGAAGTGCGTTCTGGCTACTAGGTACGACATATATATATATATATATATATATATGTCGTACCTAGTAGCCAGAACGCACTTCTCCGCCTACTATGCAAGGCCCAATTTGCCTAATAAGCCAAGTTTTCATGAATTAATTGTTTTTGGCCTACCTAACCTATCTAACCTAACCTAACCTAACTTTCTCGGCTACCTAACCAAACCTAACCTATAAAGATAGGTTAGGTTAGGTTAGGTAGGGTTGGTTAGCTTCGGTCATATATCTACGTTAATTTTAACTCTAAAAAATTTTTTTTACCTCATACATAATGAAATGAGCAGCTTTATCATTTCATAAGAAAACAAATTGCCAGAACGCAATTAATTACATTAATTCATGAAAACTTGGCTTATTAGGCAAATCGGGCCTTGCATAGTAGGCTGAGAAGTGCGTTCTGGCTACTAGGTACGACATATATATATATATATATATATATATATATATATATATATATATATATATATATATATATCCTCTGTAGGAAGAACTCTGTAGGGTAAGGCAGGTCCTAGTCAATAACGGCTTCTCCAATGGTTTCGTCGAAGACATCATAAGAAGGAAAGTGAAAAGCCATGCAACCTCTGAAGAGACAACTAACACAACACTTATACCCCCTATTAGACTATTTTACAGGAACTTCTTTTCCACAGCTCATAAAACGGAGGAAAGGGTCCTGAAAGATATTGTTAATAGAAACGTTTTCCCTACAGACAAAAATCAGAGGATACAACTGACGATTTACTATAAAACCAGAAAAACGGCCAGCCTACTCATGAGAAACTCTCCAGACACAAAACAGAACGCTTTAAAAGAGACTAACGTCGTCTATGCCTTCAAATGCCCTCTTGGGGACTGTAAGCTCCCAAAAAACCAGTATATAGGCAAGGCAACAACATCTCTTTCTAGGCGTTTAACGATGCATAAGCAACAGGGCTCCATTAAGGAACATATAATCTCTTCCCACAACCAAACCATCGCCAGAGAAATCCTAGTAAACAACACAGAAATCATCGATAGATACAGCGATAGCAGGCGGCTTGACGTTTGCGAGGCACTACAGATCAAGAAGTCAACACCAGCAATCAACAGCCAATTATTGCACAAATATATTCTACCCACCTCAAGAATCCGCTCCAATATAGAAGCATCAAGAAATATGGACCAATAGGCTTTCTACAAACACTTCTATTCAATATCCATTGTTTCGTGTTCTGTCTTGTGTTGATGAAATTAATACCCTATTAATACTCTTGTTCTGTCTTGTGTTGAGGAAATTAATACCCTATTAATACCACATCTTGTTCTGTCTTGTGTTAATGCCACATCACCCCTTCCACCTCACTCAAATGTAGATATAATATCGGAGATGTGTAAGTTCTATTCAGTTGTGTATTTGTGAACTAAAGTCTTTGAAAATGTAATAAGTTTTACGAAACGCGCTCGTGTCGCGTCAGACTAGAAATAAAAATGAATTTTGGAGAATTGATTTTTGATTTACCTCCAACAGTGAAACGAAATGTACGAAAGATTGAGAAAATTCGTGTTAGAATTATTAATCTTACTTTTTCGGTCATATTTAATAATATATATATATATATATATATATATATATATATATATATATATATATATATATATATATATATATATATATATATATATATATATATATATATATATATATATATATATATATATATATATATATATATATATATATATATTGTATAGTTGTGTATTTGTGAACTAAAGTCTTTGAAAATGTAATAAGTTTTACGAAACGCGCTCGTGTCGCGTAAGACTAGAAACAAAAATGAATTTTGGAGAATTGATTTTTGATTTACCTCCAACAGTGAAACGAAATGTACGAAAGATTGAGAAAATTCGTGTTAGAATTATTAATCTTACTTTTTCGGTCATATTTAATAATATATACATATATATATATATATATATATATATATATATATATATATATATATATATATATATTTTGATAGCAGTCTTTCCTGTAGACATATATTATTAAATATGACCGAAAAAGTAAGATTAATAATTCTAACACGAATTTTCTCTATCTTTCTTACGTTTCTTTTCACTGTTGATGGAAATTCAAAGATCAATTTTCCAAAATTCATTTTTATTTCTAGTCTGACGCGACACTTGAGCGCGTTTCGCAAAACTTATTACATTTTCAAAGACTTTAGTTTACAAACACACAACTGAAACTGAATAGAGCTTTGCACATCTTCGAGTTTATATTTATATTTGGGTGAGGTGGATGAGGTGAAAACAAACTTTCAACAATGGGTATTAAATTCTAACACAAGACAGAACACGAAACAATGGGTATTGAATGGAAGTAATTGTAGAAAGCCTATTGGTCCATATTTCTTGATGCTTCTATATTGGAGCGGAGTCTTGAAGTGGGTAGAATATAGTTGTGCATTAATTGGCTGTTGATTGCTGGTGTTGACTTTTTGATGTGTAGTGCCTCGCAGACGTCAAGCTGCCTGCTATCGCTGTATCTATCGATGATTTCTGTGTTGTTTGCTAAGATTTCTCTGGTGATGGTTTGTTTGTGGGAAGAGATTATATGTTCCTTAATGAAGCCATGTTGCTTATGCATCGTTAAACGCCTGGAAAGAGATGTTGCTGTCTTGCCTATATACTGGGTTTTTTGAGGCTTATAGTCCCCAAGAGGGCATTTGAAGGCTTAGACGACGTTGGTCTCTTTTAAAGCGTTCTGCTTTGTGTCTGGAGAGTTTCTCATAAGTAGGCTGGCCGTTTTTCTGGTTTTATAGTAAATCGTCAGTTGTATCTTCTGATTTTTATCTGTAGGGATAACGTTTCAACTGACAATATCTTTCAGGACCCTTTCCTCCGTTTTATGAGCTATGGAAAAGAAGTTCCTGTAAAATAGTCTAATAGGTGTTGTGTTAGTTGTTTCTTCAAAGGTTGCATGGCGTTTCACTTTCCTTCTTATGATGTCTTCCACGAAACCATTGGAGAAGCCGTTGTTGACTAGGACCTGCCTTACCCTACAGAGTTCTTCGTCGACTTGCTTCCATTCTGAGCTGTGGCTGAGGGCACGGTCGACATAAGCGTTAACAACACTCCTCTTGTACCTGTCCGGGCAGTCACTGTTGGCATTCAGGCACATTCCTATGTTTGTTTCCTTAGTGTAGACTGCAGTGTGGAAAACTCCGCTTCTTTCCATGACTGTTACATCTAGAAAGGGCAGCTTCCCATCCTTCTCCATCTCGTAAGTGAAACACAACACAGAATTCTGCTCAAATGCCTCCTTCAGCTCCTGCAGATGTCTGACATCAGGTAACTGTGTAAAAATTTTGTCAACATACCTGCAGTATATGGCCGGTTTCAAGTTCATGTCGACTAAGACTTTTTGCTCGATGGTACCCTTTTAGAAGTTTGCAAACAGGACACCTAGGGGAGAACCCATGGCGACCCCATCTACTTGCTTATACATGTGTCCATCCGGGCTCAAGAAGGGTGCCTCTTTAGTACAAGCTTGGAGTAGTTTCCTTAGACTATTTTCTGGTATGTCAAGAGGAGTACAGGCCGGATCACGGTACACTCTGGATCACGGTACACTCTGTCGGCTATCATCCCGATTGTTTCATCCACAGGTACGTTGGTAAACAGAGATTCTATGTCCTAAAACAGAGACATCGACGAAAGTCTCCGTTCTCGCATTGTACAACACCTCGACATCCTCACAGACCGACATCACCTCAGCACTGAAACAAGGATAATCAAGAAACTAACAACGTTATATGGAGGACCTATGGCAATTCCACGACCAAAAGATGGCTTCCTGAACCTTGCAGGAATCAACCTCACTAAGGAACAAGTCACTCTCCTAAATCTGGGTATAAACTATCACGTTATGTCCAGACCGAGTGAGATGGCCCGGAAAGTGGAGTTGGAGATTCTGTTGGACGACATATTCGACCTCGAAGCACAAAAGAAGGTCACCACCAAAGACACCTTACAAGCAGAACATATTGCGGAAGGAGGAAAGAATTAAGGCAACAACAGAAGCACCCCCGAGCTCAAAGCGGCAGCTAAGAGCCTTCGTGAGAAACAGGAGATAGTTGTCAGGAGAGGCGACAAGTCGCCAATATACGTCATTCTTAAAAAAGACGAATATCTGGCGAAAATGAACCTCATACTCTCTGACCAAACTATATTCCAAAGGGTAACGAAGGACACTACAGCCGAACTGAAAGCAAAGGTCAACAAATTGATCGAAACTGTGAACGCCAAGAAATCTGGACTCCACCTACCAAACATTATTGGGGAATATAAACCTGGATATGCGTATGGAAATGTCAAGACACACATGCCTGGAAACCCACTTCGGCCAATCATCAGCCAGATACCCACACCCACGTACAGACTGGCGAAACGACTCAATGGCTTGCTGACTCCTTATGTCCCTTTAGCCTTCAGCCTGAAGTCTCCAAAGGAATTTGTTGACTTGCTGCGGGGAACACGGGCTACAGGGATAAGAGCCTCGTTGGACGTAGAATCTCTGTTTACCAACGTATCTGTGGATGAAACAATCGGGATGATAGCCGACAGAGTGTACCGTGATCCGGCCTGTACTCCTCTTGAGATACCAGAAAACAGTCTAAGGAAACTACTCCAAGCTTGTACTAAAGAGGTACCCTTCTTGAGCCCGGATGGACACATGTACTGTATAAGCAAGTAGATGGGGTTGCCATGGGTTCTCCCCTAGGTGTCCTGTTTGCAAACTTCTACATGGGTACCATCAAGCAAAAAGTCTTAGTCGACATGAACTTGAAACCGCCCATATACTGCAGGTATGTTGGCGATATTTTTACACAGGTACCTGATGTCAGACATCTGCAGGAGCTGAAGGAGGCATTTGAGCAGAATTCTGCATTGCGTTTCACTTACGAGATGGAGAAGGATGGGAAGCTGCCCTTTCTAGATGTAACAGTCATGGAAAGGAGCGGAGTTTTCCACACTGCAGTCTACACTAAGGAAACAAACATAGGAATGTGCCTGAATGCCAACAGTGACTGCCCGGACAGGTACAAGAGGAGTGTTGTTAACGCTTATGTCGACCGTGCCCTCAGCCACAGCTCAGAATGGAAGCATGTCGACAAAGAACTCTGTAGGGTAAGGCAGGTCCTAGTCAACAACGGCTTCTCCAATGGTTTCGTGGAAGACATCATAAGAAGGAAAGTGAAACGCCATGCAACCTCTGAAGAAACAACTAACACAACACCTATACCCCCTATTAGACTATTTTACAGGAACTTCTTTTCCACAGCCCATAAAACAGAGGAAAGGGTCATGAAAGATATTGTCAGTAGAAACGTTATCCCTACAGACAAAAATCAGAAGATACAACTGACGATTTACTATAAAACCAGAAAAACGGCCAGCCTACTCATGATCGAGCAACTCTCCAGACACAAAGCAGAACGCTTTAAAAGAGACCAACGTCGTCTATGCCTTCAAATGCCCTCTTGGGGACTGTAAGCCTCAAAAAACCCAGTATATAGGCAAGAAAACAACATCTCTTTCCAGGCGTTTAACGATGCATAAGCAACAGGGCTCCATTAAGGAACATATAATCTCTTCCCACAAACAATCCATCACCAGAGAAATCTTAGCAAACAACACAGAAATCATCGATAGATACAGCGATAGCAGGCGGCTTGAGGTCTGCGAGGCACTACACATCAAGAAGTCAACACCAGCAATCAACAGCCAATTAATGCACAACTATATTCTACCCACTTCAAGACTCCACTCCAATATAGAAGCATCAAGAAATATGGACCAATAGGCTTTCTACAATTACTTCCATTCAATACCCATTGTTTCATGTTCTGTCTTGTGTTAGAATTTAATACCCATTGTTGAAAGTTCGTTTTCACCTCATCCACCTCACCCAAATGTAAATATAAACTCGAAGATTTGCAAAGCTCTATTCAGTTTCAGTTGTGTGTTTGTAAACTAAAGTGTTTGAAAATGTAATAAGTTTTACGAAACGCGGTCAAGTGTCACATCAGACTAGAAATAAAAATGAATTTTGGAGAATTGATCTTTGAATTACCATTGTGACGGTAACGCGTTGGTGTTCGGCTGTTTAAGGCTAGGGGTATGGCCTCGTCACATAGTTATAAAAAAAAATAGAAAAACTGGAACTTCGTCTGTGGTAAGGTAAGGAGAAGACACACAAAACACAAGTAAACTTTAACAATGAAATTTTAATTACGTTAAATAAATCAAAACATGAAAATAATGCACAAACAAATTCTTATAATAAAATCAATGAATCAAAATAATAAGAATACTTAAATGACAAAATGAAAAGTTACGTTAAGGCAAAATAACAAGTGCAATACAAAAGTTAAGTGGGAGGTGCTGGAATATTGGCTTAAAGCCACCACCTCTCTCAGTACACGCTAGAGTCTAGCTGGGAGGAGTGCTGGCCACGAAAGCACTGAACATTCTGAGGACTGATGTTGGGGCGACCCCAGACATCAGGTAGTATGGGGGGGCGAGTGCAGGTGCAGCCAGACCGGCGACCAATCAGCGGAGCCTGTAGCGATCAACGGGTAGTTTGGTGGTTGGAGTTCGAACAGGTGGCTGGCTGCATACGTTTTGCTCACCCTGGCAAGCCTTGCTGGTGTTGTTGTCGTTGTTGGACATTTCTTCCATAGTCTTTTTATATAATTGTGAAGACGTAATTATGGAGGGAAGAGCAGGCTCAATCTCTTGAAGGAGATTATCGTCACACCATCAACAGTGAAAAGAAACGTAAGAAAGATAGAGAAAATTCGTGTTAGAATATTTAATCTTACTTTTTCGGTCACATTTAATAATATATATATATATATATATATATATATATATATATATATATATATATATATATATATATATATATATATATATATATATATATATATATATATATATATATATATATGAAGGATGGTAAGCAAGTGGTATGGGACTACACGTGCGCTGCCACACTGGCCAGTACCTACCTCCACTACAGCACACGTGAAAGCGGTGGTGCTGCTTCTTTCAGGGAATCGCAGAAAATTATTAAATATAGAGGTCTAGCACACTGCTACAGCTTTGTTCCGATCGGCTCGGAGACCCTCGGTTCGTGGGGAAAATGTGCATTGAAGTTCCTGAAGGAATTGGGGGACAAATTGATCAGCGCTACAAAAGACCAGAAAGCAAAAAGTTTCTTGTTCCAGCGCCTCAGTGTTGCGATTCAGAGGGGAAATGCCTGTTGCGTCTTGGGCACTAGTATAACTTCAGAGGAATTCGAAGAAGTGTTTGACTTGCAACAATGATCGAACCCGTCTGTGACATTCATCAATGTTTCCCAGTGTTGTGTTTTTCAAGAGATCCATAACCTATATATATATATATATATATATATATATATATATATATATATATATATATATATATATATATATATATATATATATATATATATAAATATATATAAGAACATAAGAACAAAGGCAACTGCAGAATATATATTTATATATATATACAACATACATATATATATATATATATATTTATATATATATATATATATATATATATATATATATATATATATATATATATTTATATATAAATATATAAAAAATATATATATATATATATATATATATATATATATATATATATATATATATATATATATATATATATATATATATATATATATATATATATTTTTTTTTTTTTTTATATATAGGAGGGAGTACCACCTCTAGCTGGATGAAGGGGGACCCATAGCCTCGGAGGAAACCACGCATAACGCATTAAAGGGAATGTTTAGATCCCCTCCAATACAGTTTCTGTGTGCTTTTCTCCTACCACCCCTTTCCTTTTTTTATTTTTTGTGCTTTATTATGTATTTGATGGTTACAAGAGGGTTGATACAAAAATAATAATACAAAAAGGTGCTTAAAGGTTATGGATCTCTTGAAAAACACGACAATGGGAAACATTGATGAATGTCACAGACGGGTTCGATCATTGTTGCAAGTCAAACACTTCTTCGAATTCTTCTGAAGTTGGACTAGTGCTCAGGACGCAAAAGGTATTTTCCCTCTGAATCGCAACACTGAGGCGCTGGAACAAGAAATTTTTGCTCTCTGGTCTTTTGTAGCGCTGATCAATTTGTCCCCCAATTCCTTCAGTTAACTTCAATGCACATTTTCCCCACGAACCGAGGGTCTCCAAGTCGATCGGAACAAAGCTGTAGCAGTGTGCCAGACCTCTGTATTTAATAGTTTTCTGCGATTCCCTGAAAGCAGCACCACCGCTTTCACGTGTGCTGTAGTGGAGGAAGGTACTAGCCAGTGTGGCAGCGCACGTGTAGTCCCACACCACTTGCTTACCATCCTTCTAAGGTAGCACCATCCTTCCAAGGTAGCATCCTTCCAAGGTAGCAAGGCCTACCATCCTTCCAAGGTAGTATATATATATATATATATATATATATATATATATATATATATATATATATATATATATATATATATATATATATATATATATATATATATATATATATAACTGAAAACTCACACCCCAGAAGTGACTCACGTGTGCCCCAAAGAATGAGGTGATTTGGTAAAATGCTATGCCCAAGATTACTATCGGAGTGCCGGCGGTGGGGTGGTTCAAATAGCCTCGGCTATCACCTCATTTTGTCCGGTCGTGATGGTCAAGTGGATTAAGGTGTCTTGTACATACCAGTTGCGTTGCTTCTGGGAGTATGGGTTCGAGTCACTTCTGGGGTGTGAGTTTTCAGTTGCATATTGTCCTGGGGACCATTCAGGCTTGTTCGCATATATATATATATATATATATATATATATATATATATATATATATATATATATATATATATATATATATATATATATATATATATATATATATATTGGTGTATACTGGCAGCAGGTTTTCTTTCAAACATGTTTCATTGAATATGACCGCATATTCTGTATTTATTATTTTCTGGTTTAGGGCTTCTATTCCTCTAACTATTTTCTTAGCATCAGGGCTTAATTGAAATAGGAGTTCTCCAAAACTCATTTTCGTACTTTTAAGGTGAAGAAAAGAAGTGATTTACTATAGAGTGTATTACACTTATTTGTATAATTTGCACGACGTTTCGAACCTCCATGGTCCATTCTCAAGTGAACAGATCTTACAATACTAGTTGATTTTATACCCGCATTAGGTCAGGTGATAATACAATGAAGGTGAAAACATGGGGGGATACATAAGGGATAAATGTAAAACGACATATATATATATATATATATATATATATATATATATATATATATATATATATATATATATGTCGTACCTAGTAGCCAGAACGCACTTCTCAGCCTACTATGCAAGGCCCGATTTGCCTAATAAGCAAAGTTTTTATGAATTAATTGTTTTTCGACTACCTAACCTACCTAACCTAACCTAACCTAACTTTTTCGGCCACCTAGCCTAACCTAACCTATAGAGATAGGTTAGGTTAGGTTAGGTAGGGTTGGTTAGGTTCGGTCATATATCTACGTTAATTTTAACTCCAATAAAAAAATTGACCTCATACATAATGAAATGGGTAACTTTATTATTTCATAAGAAAAAAATTAGAGAAAATATATTAATTCAGGAAAACTTGGCTTATTAGGCAAATCGGGCCTTGCATAGTAGGTTGAAAAGTGCGTTCTGGCTACTAGGTACGACATATATATATATATATATATATATATATATATATATATATATATATATATTATATATATTATATTATATATATTATATATATATATATATATATATATATATATATATATATATATATATATATATATATATATATATATACATATATATATCGTACCTAGTAGCCAGAACGCACTTCTCAGCCTACTATGCAAGGCCCGATTTGCCTAATAAGCCAAGTTTTCCTGAATTAATATACTTTCTCTAATTTTTTTCTTATGAAATGATAAAGCTACCCATTTCATTATGTATGAGGTCAATTTTTTTTTATTGGAGTTAAAATTAACGTAGATATATGACCGAACCTAACCAACCCTACCTAACCTAACCTAACCTATCTTAATAAGTTAGGTTAGGTTAGGTAGCCGAAAAAGTTAGGTTAGGTTAGGTTAGGTAGGTTAGGTAGTTGAAAAACAATTAATTCATAAAAACTTGGCTTATTCGGCAAATTGGGCCTTGCATAGTAGGCTGAGAAGTGCGTTCTGGCTACTAGGTACGACATATATATATATATATATATAAATTTTGTGAGGGTACCACCTCTGGTGCCAATGTGGGGACCCAGTGTTCTCACTGAACACTAATATTATCTTCTCCTACCACCCCCATTCTTTTGTATGTACACATATATATTTACTTTATTTGAACTTTGTTAAAAAAAAGGAGTTACATATGGGTTAGAAAGATGGTTATCACAGATTATCGAGTTCCTCCAGCTCCTCAGATGGCGGGCAGGAACCCAGGATGCAGTGGGCATTTCCCCTCTGTATCGCCACACTGGGGCGCTGGAAAAGAAAGCTTGCAGCTCTCGGGTCCCTTGTTGTTTCAATGAGCCTAGAACCCAGTTCCTTCAAAAAACTGGTAGCACTTTTACCCCAGGCGCCGAGTGTCTCAGAAGCAATGGGGACAAAATTGTAGTGGTGATCCAGTTCTCTATACTTACGGGAGATTCTTACTATACTTACATACTATACTTATAAATATAAATATATATATATATATATATATATATATATATATATATATATATGTCGTACCTAGTAGCCAGAACTCACTTCTCAGCCTACTATGCAAGGCCCGATTTGCCTAATAAGCCAAGTTTTCATGAATTAATTGTTTTTCGACTACCTAACCTACCTAACCTAACCTAACTTACATTTTTCAGCTACCTAACCTAACCTAACCTATAAAGATAGGTTAGGTTAGGTTAGGTAGGGTTGGTTAGGTTCGGTCATATATCTACGTTAATTTTCACACCAATATAAAATAATTTACCTCATACATAATGAAATGGCTAGCTTTATCATTTCATAAGAAAAATAATAGAGAAAATATATTAATTCGTGAAAACTTGGCTTATTAGGCAAATCGGGCCTTGCATAGTTGGCTGAGAAGTGAGTTCTGGCTACTAGGTACGACATATATATATATATATATATATATATATATATATATATATATATATATATATATATATATATATATATACATAACAGAATATAACTGTGTTATATATATAACACTATGAAAGAACTGAGCCTAGACTAGCCAAGTAGCAAGCCGGTATGCTAAATGATACACCACAGCATATAGTTAAAAGAGGTGTTACATTGGCTGCTATTCCAAGTCTTCCACGCCCCCCAACGACGCCAACTGATGGTGACAGATCAGATACATGTTCTCCTAATTTAATCATATTTACTAGGGGAAAACTCAAGCCCATATAAAATCACTCACCTGCATACACTCAAAAGTGTTATTTAACACACAGAACTCTTCCCCTATGAAAGAACTGAACCTAGGTTAGCTAAATAGCAAACAGGGATGCTAACCGATAAACAACAGCATATCGTTTAAAGGCCTGTCAGACGGGCGTCTGACAGGCGCTGACGGGCGTTCCACGTCTTCCAAGCCCCAAACGAAGCCAGCTGATGGTGACAGATCAGACATGTCCTCCCACTTTTAATTTTATTTACTAGGGGAAAACTCGAGCCCATATATATTCACAGAATTGCATACTCTCACAAGGATATTTAACATAAACACACAACATGTGAGATAACATAGTAGCCTGATGATTAAATGCGACCTCAGAACACGGAAAATATTTACTGAACAAAAAATGTACCACATACGGACTATTCATTCCCGTGCCACCTCTTGGGTGGCTTAATATTTATCAATCATTCAATCAACACACACAGAACTCTTCCCCTATGAAAGAACTGAACCTGGGCTAGCCAAGTAGCAAGCTGGTATGCTAGCCGATACACCACAGCAGATCATTAAAAGTGCCGTCACACGGGTGGCTATTCCACGTCTTAAAATAGGATGAAATATTTTAAGTTAACTTTCAGACATTGAAAATGTAACAGCCTACCCGACACACATAATGCTAAACCATAATTTTGATATTTTGTTTTGTTTTTTATTAAAAAAATATTTTATTTCTAAAACTTAGTTTTCAATGATTTGCAACATTACTCCTTTACAACCCATCTTCATTTGCATCTTTATTATCATGCAAAATTCATTCATTTACATAGGGTGGTGGCTAGAGCCGTGCACCACATATGCAACATGTTCACTTGCTGGTACCAGCTGCATGCAATGTTGCACAGACCCTGCGCCTGGTTCTAGTCACCATTTTCCTTAATACGCCTTACCCACCGTCCTCATGCCCAGCGCCTCACCCACTGTCCTCATGCCCAGCGCCTCACGCACCGACCTCATGCCCAGCACCTCACCCACTGTCCTCATGCCCAGCGCCTCACCCACCGACCTCATGCCCAGCACCTCACCCACTGTCCTCATGCCCAGCGCCTCACCCACCGACCTCATGCCCAGCACCTCACCCACTGTCCTCATGCCCAGCACCTCACCCACTCTCCTCATGCCCAGCACCTCACCCACCGTTCTCATGGCCAACACCTCACCCATGGCCCTTATGCCCAGCGCCTCACCCACCGTTCTCATGGCCAACACCTCACCCACTGTCCTCATGCCCAGCGCCTCACCCACTGTCCTCATGCCCAGCACCTCACCCACTGTCCTCATGCCCAGCACCTCACCCACTGTCCTCATGCCCATCGCCTCACCCACCGACCTCATGCCCAGCACCTCACCCACTGTCCTCATGCCCAGCACCTCACCCACTGTCCTCATGCCCAGCACCTCACCCACTGTCCTCATGCCCAGCACCTCACCCACTGTCCTCATGCCCAGCGCCTCACCCACCGACCTCATGCCCAGCACCTCACCCACTGTCCTCATGCCCAGCGCCTCACCCACTGTCCTCATGCCCAGCGCCTCACCCACCGTTCTCATGGCCAACACCTCACCCACGGCCCTTATGCCCAGCGCCTCACCCACCGTTCTCACGGCCAACACCTCACCCACTGTCCTCAAGCCCAGCGCCTCACCCACCGTCCTCATGGCCAGCGCCTCACCCACCATCCTCATGACCAACACCTCACCCACTGTCCTCAGGCCCAGCGCCTCACCCACCGTCCTCATGCCCAGCGCCTCACCCACCGTCCTCATGGCCAACACTTCACCCACCGTCCTCATGCCCAGCGCCTCACCCACCGTTCTCATGGCCAACACCTCACCCACTGTCCTCATGCCCAGCGCCTCACCAACCGTTCTCATGGCCAACACCTCACCCACTGTCCTCATGCCCAGCGCCTCACCCACCGTTCTCATGGCCAACACCTCACCCACGGCCCTTATGCCCAGCGCCTCACCCACCGTCCTCATGGCCAACACCTCACCCACTGTCCTCATGCCCAGCGCCTCACCCACCATCCTCATGCCCAGCGCCTCACCCACCATCCTCACGGCCAACACCTCACCCACTGCCCTCATGCCCAGCGCCTCACCCACCGTTCTCATGGCCAGCGCCTCACCCACTGTCCTCATGCCCAGCGCCTCACCCACCGTTCTCATGGCCAACATCTCACCCACTGTCCTCATGCATAGCGCCTCACCCACCATCCTCATGCCCAGCGCCTCACCCACCATCCTCATGACCAACACCTCACCCACTGTCCTCATGCCCAGCGCCTCACCCACCGTCCTCATGGCCAGCGCCTCACCCACCATCCTCATGACCAACACCTCACCCACTGTCCTCATGCCCAGCGCCTCACCCACCGTCCTCATGCCCAGCGCCTCACCCACCGTCCTCATGGCCAACACTTCACCCACCGTCCTCATGCCCAGCGCCTCACCCACCGTTCTCATGGCCAACACCTCACCCACTGTCCTCATGCCCAGCGCCTCACCAACTGTTCTCATGGCCAACACCTCACCCACTGTCCTCATGCCCAGCGCCTCACCAACCGTCCTCATGGCCAACACCTCCCCCACTGTCCTCATGCCCAGCGCCTCACCCACCGTCCTCATGCCCAGCGCCTCACCCACCGTCCTCACGGCCAACACTTCACCCACCGTCCTCATGCCCAGCGCCTCACCCACCGTTCTCATGGCCAACACCTCACCCACTGTCCTCATGCCCAGCGCCTCACCAACCGTTCTCATGGCCAACACCTCACCCACTGTCCTCATGCCCAGCGCCTCACCCACCGTCCTCATGGCCAACACTTCACCCACCGTCCTCATGCCCAGCGCCTCACCCACCGTCCTCATGGCCAACACTTCACCCACCGTCCTCATGCCCAGCGCCTCACCCACCGTTCTCATGGCCAACACCTCACCCACTGTCCTCATGCCCAGCGCCTCACCAACCGTTCTCATGGCCAACACCTCACCCACTGTCCTCATGCCCAGCGCCTCACCAACCGTTCTCATGGCCAACACCTCACCCACTGTCCTCATGCCCAGCGCCTCACCCACCGTTCTCATGGCCAACACCTCACCCACGGCCCTTATGCCCAGCGCCACACCCACCGTTCTCATGGCCAACACCTCACCCACGGCCCTTATGCCCAGCGCCTCTCCAACCGTTCTCATGGCCAACACCTCACCCACTGTCCTCATGCCCAGCGCCTCACCAACCGTTCTCATGGCCAACACCTCACCCACTGTCCACATGCCCAGCGCCTGACCAACCGTTCTCATGGCCAACACCTCACCCACTGTCCTCATGCCCAGCGGCCTCACCCACCGTTCTCATGGCCAACACCTCACCCACGGCCCTTATGCCCAGCGCCTCACCCACCGTTCTCATGCCAAGCGCCTCACCCACGGCCCTCATGCCCCGTACCTCACAGGCCTCATGCCCAGCACCTTACCCACCGCCCTTATGTCTAGTGTCTCACCCATGGACCTCATGTCCCGTGCCTCACCGACCGACCTCATGCCCCGTGCCTCACCGACCGGCCTCGTGCCCAGCACCTTACCCACTGAACTTATGCCCAGCACCTTACCCACCGCCCTTATGCCCAGTGCCTCACCCATGGCCCTTATGCCCAGTGCCTCACCCATGGCCCTGATGCCCAGCACCTTATTCACCGCCCTTATGCCCATAGTGCCTCACCCCTGGGCCTCATGCCCAGTGCCTTACCCATGGCCCTTATACCCAGTGCCTCACCCATGGCCCTCATGCCAAGCACCTTACCCACTGAAATTATGCCTATGCTCAGCACCTTACCCACCGTGCTTATGCTCAGTGCCTCACCCATGGCCCTCATGCCCAGTGCCTCACCTATGGCCCTCATGCCCAGCACCTTACCCACCGCCCTTATGCCTAGCACCTTACCCCACCGCCCTTATGCCCAGTGCCTAACCCATGGCCCTCATGCCCAGTGCCTCATCTATGGCTCTTATGCCCAGTGCCTTACCCATGGCCATCATGCCCAGCACCTTACCCATCGAACTTATGATCAGCACCTTACCCGACTGCCCTCATGCCCAGTGCCTAACCCACTGAACTTATGCCCATGCTCAGCACCTTACCCATCGCCCTTATGCCCAGTGCCTAACCCATGGCCCTCATGCCCAGTGCCTAACCCATGGCCCTCATGCCCAGTGCCTAACTCATGGCCCTCATGCCCAGTGCCTAACCTATGGCCCTCATGCCTAGTGCCTCACCCATGGCCCTCGTGCCCAGCACCTTACCCACTGAACTTATGCCCATGCTCAGCACCTTACCCCACCGATCTTATGCTCAGTGCCTAACCCATGGCCCTCATGCCCAGTGCCTCACCCATGGCCCTCATGTCCAGCACCTTACCCACTGAACTTATGCCCAGCACCTTACCCGACTGCCCTTATGCCCAGTGCCTAACCCATAGCCCTCATGCCTAGTGCCTCACCAACCTCCCAATCGACCTAATGGATTAATGAACACTATTGCTCTCTAGGGTGGAATATTGTTGGCCTCTAACAGCCCAATTCAAAGTCGGAAAAATTGTTGACCTCGAGCGTGCAAAGATCCTTTTGCCGCTTGAATCCACTCTATAAGTCATCTTAATTATTGGGACCGATTAAAATTTGTTAATCTGTATTCTCTAGAGGGCAAGCAAGAGAGATACATGATAATATACACGTGGAAGATATTAGAGGGACCGGAGGCCAGAAGGCATGGCAGAACGTGCAGAATACCCTCGTTGAAAAGCAGTGGTGCAATAGGTACGTTGAGTGAGAACTTTATCTACATTAGAGGGCCGAGACTCTTCAACAATAATGCTACACTTAGGGGGCATAACTGGCCGGCCTCACAAGTGTTCATGAGAGAACTTCACGAACAACTCCAAAGGATACCTGATCAACCAGGCTGTGATTCATATATCAGGCAGCGATTAGCCGCATCCAACAGCCTGGTTGACCAGTCGACAAACCGGGAAGCCTGGCCGAAGACCGGGCCGCATGGCTGTTGATCCCCGGAAACTATACAAGGTATCCACAAGGTATCCCTGTCTTGAGAATCAATAGTTAGAGTGAGGTTAGCCATAGTTAACTATATTCTCATGTTCCTCTATACACAACTCCAGCAACTAACTGTTGCAAGTGTGTTCGGCAGCCAGGTGTTGCTGCTGTGAACACCACCACCGTCACTGTCACCATCACCGTCACTATCCTCAACACCGTCACTGTCAGGTATACTAACTGCATGGTGTTGTGTTCCTGATTGGGGCTGACAGCAGATCGGGGGCAAGGGGAAGATGTTTACGCTGGCGGGAGCACCAGGTAGGTCCTCATTACTCTGCACCATCCTCTACCTTCTTCATCACTCTCACCATCCTCATTGTGGGGTTAGGTGAATAAAATCATTCTTACCTTCCCTTATCTTACCTTCAATAGGCTGTTTCGTAGGTTTGTTTGTTTAAAATATTTACATAAATCCACAGTATGAGGTTCATATTGTTGTAATATTTCATTTATAATTAGTTCTCACCTGACAGCAAGATTTAATTAGAACTTAAATATTCAGTCAATTAAATTAACCAAAATGCATTCTTAAATTACTTTAAGGACCAGAATATTGATGTTTACTGAACTTGTTTATGTTTCTCGCTGAATAAACTAATTGATATTATAAATTATTAATTATGCCTTATCACTTAAAATTATTAAACAATTTAAGGCAGGACTGCTGAGCTGTGAGGGCACGAGGGCCCGGGGTAGACGCCTCCACCTTACATATACGCCAGGCTGGCCTCACACTCTGGGCCACAGCAAACACACAACACCTGTCCGAAAACTTATTATTAAATACAAGTGGTCATTGGGTGATTACTCATATTTATGAGTCAAACAGCAGACTGAAGGCATAAACGGGCATAAACTGCCCGAAACGCTGCGCGTGCTAGTGGCTTTACAAGACTGTAATTACCATATTTGTATCCTCACATTCCTTATGTACATTCTTGTATATGCATAAATAAATAAATAAATAAATAAATAAATAAAGCTCACACGTTTGTTTGTGGAGAGTATACTCATAACCGGCCCTACACCTCCCTTAACCTGCTGAGCATATATATGTATACTTGTCAGAACAATATATTTTTACACGAACTGAAGCCTTAAGCGTCGGTCGGAGTTGGACTTGATGAACGATCGTTAGCAGTTATCGACGTCGTAAATCCTCCAATATGTCAATATTATGTGTGTCACCACCAGCCATGGTATCATCACATCCATGGCGCCACCACCAGCCATTGCATCACCACTAGCCATGGCGCTACCACCAACCATGGCGTTACCACCAGAAATGGCACCACCACCAGCCATGGCTTCAACACCAGCCATGGCGCCACCACCAGCCAAAGCGCCACCACCAGCCATGAAGTCAACTGCTGGCGGCCGTGGAGTGAGGCCGTCTTGCTGACCCTCCGTGGCTGTTGGGGTTGTTTGCCATTTTGGTCGCCAGGTGGTGTGGGCGTCTCTGCTCTCCCAGTTTGTTCCTGCCTGGCTGCATGTTGACGTGGCGGTTCTGACATGGGTGGCCATTTTCCCCCTGTTGTGCGTGTGAACTCCGTGGGCCTGGAGTTCATTTGTACGGCTGGATATACGACCATCGAGATGGTGATGTGTAACATGCTTTGCATCCCGGTGGAGGCTATCTATGGTGTAGAGCTTGTTACAGCCCACGGGGATGTTATTAAGTTCGTGAGGGGGGAGGAGGAGTACCGGGACTTCCTCCGTCGGTACGAGGCGCATACGTTGCCGTTGCCAGATGATGCCGGCTCTGTGGCGATTTCGGACCGCAGTGGTGCCCTGACTTATGTCAGTGTCCACGGTGCGCACCTGGAGTTCCCTGAAGACCTCCTCCGGCATTACTTCTAGAGGTTTGGTACTGTTGTCAGCGTGCGGGTGAACACGCTCTCCTCGGGGCGGTATGCTGGGAGGCGAACGAACATTTGCACGTTGGGAATGCGCCTGCGGTCGGATATACCTTCTTCTGTCCAGCTTATGGGATACTACGTCCGGGTGTATTATGCCCGGCAGCCTCGTACCTGTTTCCGGTGTGGCCTGTTGGGGCATCAGGCTGCCGGGTGCTCTGAGGCCCCAGCTGCTCCTGTCAACTTTTTCCGGGAAGAAGATTTCCCGCCGCTCTCACTGGAGGCATTCTCTGGTGATGATGAGGAGGTGCTCATTCCATTCACTGCTGCAGCTTCCCCGGCAACGTCTGATGTTCCTCCGGTTGTTGCCAACCCTCCTCCGGGTACTGTGGTACCATCGGTTGGTCTGCCTGATCCTGTCACTGTCCAAGCTGCTCCCGTGGGCTTTCCTGGTGCTCCCTGTGTGGCGTCGCTGTCTTCTCCCTCGTCTTCGGATGCTGCGTCTGGCCCTGTGTCCGTGACTCGTGTCCCTGATGTGCTGGGTGCTGAGGTGGCTGTGGAGCCTCCTGCTGTGTGTGGCCCGGTTTTCCCTGTGGTGGAGGCTGCTGCTGTTCTGTGTCGGGCGTCGGTTCATCCGGTTCATGGTACCCTTGTTTCTGGGTCCGCTTCCGGCTCTGACACTATCCGGCCGGTGCCCAAACGTTCCGGGCGTTCGTCTTCTGCCTGGGCCGATGTTGGTGACTTCAGTGACTGTGGGTCTTCGGGTGTTGACGGTGTGGATGCGGATACGTCGATGTCTCCGCAGTTAGTGATGGCGGAGGTCTATGTGCCTACTGGTGCCTGTGTCTCGGACGTGCCTTTAGTTCTTTCTCCGCCAGGGGACTCTCCACAGTGGGGGGTGGTGGCTTCCACTTGCAGGGATGGTGTGGACTCTGGTGCTGGGCTTGGCCTGGTGGTGACATTACGGAAGAATGCGCGCCGTCTGGGTTCCCTGCTGTCCTCTGGTGGTGTGCCCGGGGCCGTGGGTGCCCCTGTGGTGGTGCCCTGTGGCCCGTTCGCTCCTGTGAATGTGCGCGTTGGGGACCTGGAGGACGTGTTGCCGGCGTCTGTGATGCCGCTGGGTCACTGGACGGTGATTGCCAAGTTACTGCTGTCTGACGGACCGGAGAACTTTCTAGGTGGCCAGGTTCCCTTCATGTGGGGGTGGGTGGTGGCTACTTGCCTCATGGGTACTACCATCTGGGTCCCCTGTTTGCGGGTGTTTGTTGCCCTGGTTCTGGATGTTATGGCGTCCCCGGTGGACGGACGGGACCCTTGATGGTTGGTGCTCTGGGTAGCGTTCAATGTACGGTTCCCGCAGGCCAGGTTCCCGGGCAAGTATGTCCACTGATTTCTTGTGTATTTGCTATATGGAAAGCTGTGTGCCCCTCTGGCTGTTTGTTTGCCCTGTTATGTGCTCGTGCCTATCCCTTTGTGCGTTTCTTTGCCATATGCCATATTAGTTTCTAGTGCTTGACGTCACTTGTTTCGCGTTTTGGCTTGCGTTTTGCCTTTCCTGGCTTCACGATTCACCCTTAACGGGTACACCGGGGCGCATCCGATCCCACGATCGTCGTCGCCCCTAACTCAACAACAACATCACCACCAGCCATGGCATCACCACCAGCAATGGCTGTTGGAAATAACCAACAGTTTATTCTCCCTTAATTCCTAATACTAACATTTACTAATAACACTAACATGTAGAATTATTATCGTTGGTGTTTCTATAGTTAGGCATAATTTTGCCAGAATTTTCCCAGCCATCATGACGCTGTGCGTCAGATATCAGGCTTAAACATAAAATCTTCTCCATTGTTGGAGATTTATAGAGTTCAGTTAATTGTCTTTTCTTTCTAAAAATATTGTTCATTATGAAAGAAATAATCATTTCGCGTACTTATGCGTACTGGACTCGACTATTCCATCAAATTAATTATTCCCGAAAAAATTTCTGTGACGTAAATTAAATACGCGTCTGAGAAGATAATTACGTCCCGTAATCGACCTTCAACAGCAGTGAATGTCAGGGACTATCAGACGTCATATCGGGGAACGTAAATGTTTCAACAAACCTACGTTAAGTATTATTTTTGGATTTGAGTGCCCTTAGTCTAAAATTATAACTGTAGGTAGTTCTCCGTTATGTCATCTACCGACCACAAACCCAACGTTAATTTCATTCCACGTTATTCTCAAGTTCTCAATGAATAGTGGAATAATTCTCTAGCCTAGTCAAATATTATTACATCTCTGTGATTGCAGCGTGTTGGTGAGGACAAGCTGAGAAATTCTTCCTCTACACACCATTTCCCCTGCCGGTGTTTCATCCATTATTTGGGCGATGCGATCACGTCTACGAGTATTCGAACTGTGAAATGGGTTTAGTGAAATATTTTTACAGCTAATCCCTCTTTTCCGAGTTTCTTTGATTAATGCTAATATTGTCTCTAATATATGTGTTCTACATTTATTATACATATGAGATTCTAAGATAATTCACTTACATTTAATATTTGTTGCCTAGAGTGTAGCAATTTTTACACACGTAATTTCCTATGATATGCCAATATTTTTCATAGGCTTGATTATCTCAATGCATTATAATCACATAGAACCAACATTTAATTTCTGATTCTATAATCTTTAATGTTGTAATTAATCAACTGGTGATGAACCAACACCAGTTCCTAGATATATATTAATTTCTAGTAATACCCCCAATGTTGAGTTTAAGGATTTAAACTCCTAATTATTTATTATTACAGTCCATTTATGCTCTTCAAATAATTACCAAATAACCTATCATCCATAGGCACTGGTATTTCAGTATCAGCTTTATAATTCATTTATATGTTTTTCCTCTTTTCTCAAAAGTGGGTGGTCCTTCAAGTATTTCGAATCTCCTTAATTAAATATTATTATATCAGAGTTAAAGTTCCCATTCCCCAACATTTTGGTCGACTTCGAACCGGATAAACTATTAATCCCATTAATATTTTAGTGACCAGTTTACTAAATCAATTTGCTTGTCCTATAACCTGTGATTAACCAATCACTAACCACAGTGTGTAGTATTTTAGGTTATACATATTTCATTATTTACGGCTACCAGCAGTGTACCCATATGATAGCCTAATCCACACCAATTTATAATTAACATTTGCTCTCAATACTTCATGTATGAGGTAGCACTAGTGGGACACAGTCAGTTGCCCACAACACTCAGACCTATACCTCTCACAGAGGTAAGAATCTTCAGGTCACCAGGAGCAACAGTTCACAATTTTAACAATAACTTTTCATTAACACCTGCGTTAGATAGGCCTCACCATCTAACCATAATTTACTTAAGTGGCAATGACATCCATCCTACTCGACACTCAGCTGAGGTATTTAATCATCTTAAAACAATAATTTCCTCATTTAAACTTGTCAGCCGTTCAGTAGTGTTCACATTAGTGGAACCTCGCCAACCAAGTAATGATAATCGTTGGGGAGCGAGTCCAGAATACTACCAACATGCTGCTAAATACATTACCTTTCGGGTGAGGAAAAGAGTACGATTTGATGCCACTTACATACTATTTACAGCCAAAATACAGGCAAAACCTGGCATCAGATGGTGTGCACCTGTCAGGTGAGTCTAGGTCACATGGAGGTGATAAATTAGTTAACACTATCAACCATCACAGAAGGTTGTAGCTGACAAGCTAAATTTAGCTGTATATATTTAATCTTTCACTTGTGTGTTTAAATGCACATTTATATAAAACAAAAAATTAAAAAATCCAAAAAACAGCACAATTATATTCACATTACTGCACTATTAGTTATTTTATGCCACCTTTATTAGGTAGGAATTTAGACTGTGGTTGTGCTAAGTTTTGCACAAATGCAGAGTAAATAATTTAGTAGTTTCCTTAGTAGAAATTATTTCATTTAGTTCTGAGCTAGACAGAAGTGTACATTTATAATATCTACTATTGTGCTGACCCTAATCAGGCTGGGATTTATCCTTATTATATTATTTACTGTTGTGCTGACCCTAGAATAGGGTGGGATACATAACCATTTAAAAAGTAATTTACCATATTATTATTTCACACCTTTTGAGTGCTACTGAATGTTCACTGCCCCATCGAATGGTCATAATGAAGGGCTAGCCAGACGAAACTCCAATAGTGACATTCAAGTACCACTCAAATCCTAGTTATTGTTGTTAGGTAGGTAAATTTAACCTCCAAAGAGGTAGTGCGTATCCTAGTGAGAATAATTTAGGTTACCTTCAAGATATTTGCCAACAAAGGAGCAAGTACCCAAGCTACTTCAGCAATACTTATTCAAGTCCTGTGAAACTTGAACATATATCCACCATGGCTACTCCTGAGAAGTTAAAGAGAACTTTCATCGGATTTAAAGGCCATCTAAACAGACTGCTCAATAAGTCTGAAACATAATCCAAAGCAACTCCCATTCATTACAACAAATTGGAAGTGTCTCTGAGAGTAGCTGATCTCAAATTTGATCAGGTCAGGTCTACAATTGAATCTTATATCGCTGTACTAAATGATGCAGACAGTGATCCTGAGGACATAGACCAAGCTATAGCTGAAACATCTCAATATGAAGATAACACAGAAGACAAGTTTAATGTTCTACATGATATAGTAGATACCCAAAAACTGAATCTAAATGCCAATGTATCTTGAGTCCAGTGTATTACTACCAGAGGCTCGTTTACCTACTCTAGACTTGCCTTCATTTGCTGGACTGGATGAAGAAAACTGGGATACATTTTGGACTTCATTTGAGATTCATATTCACTCAAAACCTTCTATTGATAAGGTATCCAAATTTTCTTACCTAAACAGCCTTCTCAAAGGGGAGGCTAAGAAGGTAATAAACAACTTAGCCCTCACAGAGAGTAATTATGCTGAAGCTATCTAACTGTTGAAGTTGAATTACTGCAACATGGTGTTAAGTATAGCTAATCTATATTATCAATTGCTAGACATGAATGCACCAAGTAACCAACCAGACTCTCTCCAGACTTTTAGGTTGAAAGTAGAATCTCAAGTGAAAGCTTTAGGTACTAAAGTTGATGTACCAGCTTCCGAGTGGTCTATTAAGTTGCTTTTACAGAGGAAACTTCTTCGTAGTGTTTTAGCAGAAATATGCTCTCACTACAAAACCGAGTTTCTCACTCTCGATCAAATATTTGAGGGTTCAAGAATCACGATCAATAGGCTAAAGACTCATGATAAAATTAAACCTGAGTCCAAGCATCCTAATACTGAGAATTCAGTTAAAACAAAATCAACTTTAAATAAGTCTATTAAATTTAAACCTAAGCCTACTCCATCCACTGGAAAGAGGATTAGTGATATAGGTATTTATTCTGTATCTCCCTCTGAGACTGTAATTGATGCATTTAATAAGAAGACAAATCCCACGAAGGAGAGAAAGTGTTTGTTCTGTGAACAAAAACATATCACTTATAAGTGTAGAGTTTCTCCTAATTTTAATGTTAGGATTAAACGCGTGCAAGAATTGCACAGATGCACTAAGTGCATGGGCTCTCATGAACCCACTGATTGAGTAATCACCTTACGTTTGTGCGGCAAATGCTACAAGGGTGCACATCATTACGCCTTATGTAGAAAGGCTCAATTAAATTCTATAAATCCTCGTAAAGATTCTGCTAATTTAACATTAGTTCAATACTGCAAAGAGCATCAGGAGATTAATGTGCTTGCAACTGAGTCAGGCGACAATACTACACTGCCCACGGCTCAATTAAAGTTAATAAACAAGAAATCTAAAGTTAATACTAGAGGTCTTTCGACCATGGTTCACAGACGACTGTTATCACCAAACACTTAGTTGAACAGCTGAAATTAAAAACTGCCAACTGAGTGAAACTAAACATCTCTGGTCTCTTGGCTTATAATGGACCCTGTGAATATCAATTAGTCAAGTTACTGGTACGACTGCGAAGTTCCCCTAACCCAATACATGCAGTAGTTGTGGACAAGATTCCTTCAGACCTGCAGGTCACAGGTCTTGCTCACACTGTTAAACATCTCAAACGCTACGGCATGAGGCTACCTGACTACAAAATAAATTTAGAAAATAAATCTGAGACTGTTTTAGTGATGTTGGGATCCCTATTGGAGCCGACTATTATTACAGATTTATCACTGGATGCACCAGACAACTTGGTATGAATTTGTTGTCATCTGCTGGAAGCAAGTTTCTAACCGGACCGGTGCTTTTCCAGTAAAAATCTGCATTAATTACCAAACAACCAAACCATTGTATAGTGACGTGACTAGGCTCGGAGCAGTCACCCCTACAGATCAGTGACAAATGAGTCTAATCCCCCCTGTGTTTAGATTGTGGCATTTAGACACTTTAGGTAGTGTCCCTGAGAAGCCTAGTCCAGATGATACATGGACTTACCAGCAATACCTGGAGACGGTTGTATATAAAGACAAACAGTACTGAGTGAGACTGCCATGGAAGTTGAATCACTCACAACTTTTGCGTGTGTGTGTGTGAGGGGTGGAGGCCAGCACAACCACAGGCCCACCCCACCACCTGTTTACCCAAGAGACCAATGGTCACCTGGGGTGGCAGTCTAGGCCCTATTGTATTGTGCTGTAAGGACCTTTCTCCTCTGGCATACTTAAGCCTCGGCTGTTAGTCCTACTGGGACCCACTGAGGGGGCTCTACCCCTCAGAGCAGGTTTATGACTGTTGGCGCTGATGACTGATAAAGGCATGTTGTCTGCTCTACTATTTGTCGTGCTAATCATCATCAAATGATTATAAAAGATTATAACTCGGTATAGGGTGAATTACTCCAATTAACATTGCCTGAAGGAGCAAGTATGGAAGAGGCGGCTGCCGCACCATCGGGGTTCTCCCCCACCATGACCGGTGACACTGTCACCCCACCACCCAGTGATGGGTTTATGCAGGTGTTAAGTGAAAGCCAGAGAAGGAAACAAGGGAAACAAAAGCCTGGTGAACAACAGGGTGGACGACGTCCAATAGCACCAAGGGGCGAGTAAACACGTCTGACGTTCCCTGAAGGCATGAGTGTGGTGGACAAGATAGTGTGAAGCAAGAAACTGAGCGAGGTGTACCCACCTGGCTCTGCAGGCGTGCTACGTCCACATGTCAACTCCCCATATGTGTATGTTTCAAGAAAGAAACAGGATGTTGTACTTGCTCTTCTACAAGGGAAAAGAGGTAATGTAAAGCTATCCCTTCTAGATAATCCATCACGAAACAGGAAGATGGATGAATACCTAGTCTACAGATACAATCACGGGTATCCACTGGACTGGGCCTATGAGTTAGACGGGGTTATCTTGAGGTTATCTTGAGATGATTTCGGGGCTTTAGTGTCCCCGCGGCCCGGTCCTCGACCAGGCCTCCACCCCCAGGAAGCAGCCCGTGACAGCTGACTAACACAAACACAAAGCAAGAAGATTGAAGAAGAATGGAGAGCCTACCGATCAAATAGTCATAGTCTCGAAGAAGACTGAACCGCCACCTGGCAAGTATTGGTTTGCTGGGTTATATGCGCCCCCCAGCACGTTCAGGTTGTGGGAGCCTGACCCTGTGGAGTGTTACAAGTGCTTTGGCAATGGCCACATAGCTAAGCACTGCTGGTGCCCCACACCCAAGTGTGCTCTCTGTTCCGGTCCTCATGCACTGAAGGACTGTCAGTATAAGAAGACCAGAAACCAAAGAAAGCTGGAACATGAGCAACAGAACACTGTAACAGAAGCAGGGCAACATCCTGAAACTGTGGCTCCGTCTAAACCGCCGCTGAAGTGTCTCAGATGTGGTACGGAGGGAGTAACCATCTGGCACTCAGACTGTCCCAAACGGCCAGCCTCCCTTGGCACAAGGAGGCAAGTGCCCGAGACTCAACAAGTGCCTACTGATGCCGGCTCTAATACTGTTGACCCATCCCATAGTGGTGACAGTACCAGCAACGCCCCTGACAACACACAACAACCTGATACAACAGTTGAAGGACAGTTGGCAGCCTTGCAAGCGCAGGTAGCAGAAATGGCCGAAATTATAGACTCTACGTCGGGCTCCTTCACAAGAGATACAACAGCCTCCACACTGCTATGTCACAGCTGTCGCCCGCACTGGTAAAGGTTTCAGGGTGGGGTCAGCTCTACATCAAAGACACACTCATCTGTACTGAGCTGCTAAACACCTCAAATGATATGGTGGAAGTGCTGATAATCAAAATAGAGATTTTAAATGTAGTTATTGTCCTTGTATATAAGTCACCGGAGGCAAACCCTCAGCAGTTTAAAGACCAACTAATGAAAATAGAACACTTCTTGGAAAACCTCACAAATCCAGCTCCGAACATCATCCTGCTTGGGGACTTCAACCTACGGCACCTGAAATGGAAGCACCTGGCTAATACAGTAATATCAGAAAGAATACCAGGAAGTAGCCTAAATGAACAGGCACATGCAAATGACCTGCTACGGATGTGCGACAGGTTTGCCTTAAACCAGCAAATAGTAGAACCAACTAGGAAGGAGAACACGCTGAACCTCATTTTCACTAATATTGATGAATTGATCAGGAACATAATGATTACAAATACCTGTTACTCAGATCACAACTTAATTGAAGTTATGACAACCATGGGGAGTAGACCTTCAAAGCCAGTCTAGATTCCCGGTGGAGGAGACTTCAGCAAATTCAACTTCAATAATAAACAGATAAACTGGGAGCAAATAAACCAGGACTTCACAGAAATAAACTGGGAAGAACAGCTAGAAAATGCAAACCTGAAGCAGTGCCTGGAAAAAATAAGCTCAGTAGCACTAGAAATATGTTCAAACCGCATACCTCTAAGAAAAAAAGAGGAAGAGATGCAGATTGGAACGGGAACGTCGTTCCCTATATAGGCGAAGAAAACGAATCGCGGAACAACTTGAGAGTCGCACCCTATCTCAAGAACGGCGAAGAAGGTTAGGTAGAGAAATAGAAACAATTAAACGGAAGCTACAAGAATCATACAAAACCCAGGAGAGGCAAAGAGAGCAAAAGGCCATCAGTGAAATAGAGAGAAATCCGAAATATTTTTTCTCCTATGCAAAATCAAGATAAAAAACCACATCTAGTATCGGGCCCCTGCGAAAGGGAGATGGAACTTTCACCGATGACAACAAAGAAATGAGCGAGCTACTGAGGAAGCAGTACGACTCTGTTTTCAGCGAGCCATTAAACACACTAAAGATTGATAACCCAAATGAATTTTTCATGGATATGATACCAACATCAAATCATATATCAGACGTCACCCTATCCCCACTGGATTTTGAAGAAGCCATAAACAGTATGCCTATGCACTCTGCACCAGGCCCGGATTCTTGGAACTCCATATTCATAAAGAACTGTAAAAAAAACACTATCGCAGGCCCTCCACATTCTGTGGAGCAAAGCCTAGATACTGGCGTTATTCCTGATATACTAAAAACAGCAGAGATAGCACCACTTCATAAAGGAGGAAATAAGGCAGAGGCAAAAAATTACAGACCGATAGCACTAACATCGCACATCATAAAAATTTTTGAGAGAGTGCTAAGAAGTAAGATCACAAAATACATGGAATCACAGCATCTCCATAACCCCGGACAACATGGTTTCAGAACAGGGCGCTCTTGCCTGTCGCAGTTGCTGGACCACTATGATATGGCATTAGATGCTATGGAAGACAAACAAAACGCTGATGTAATTTACACAGATTTCGCAAAAGCTTTTGATAAATGTGACCATGGTGTTATTGCACATAAAATGCGTTCAAAAGGAATTACCGGAAAAATAGGCAGATGGATCTACAATTTCCTGACCAACAGAACCCAATGTGTAATAGTCAACAAAATAAAATCCAGCCCATCAACCGTGAAAAGCTCAGTCCCCCAGGTTACTGTGCTTGCTCCAGTACTTTTTCTCATCCTCATATCGGACATAGACAAGAACACAACCTATAGCACTGTATCATCCTTTGCAGATGACACTAGGATCTTCATGAGAGTAGGCCACATAGAGGACATGGCGAACCTCCAGTCAGATGTAGATCAGGTCTTTCTATGGGCTACAGAAAATAATATGGTGTTTAACGAAGATAAGTTCCAGCTCATGCGCTATGGAAAAAATGAAAATATAAAAACGGAAACCACGTACAAAACTCAGGCAAATCATAACATAGAACGAAAAGGCAATGTAAAGGATCTGGGTGTACTCATGTCGGAAGACCTTACCTTTAAAGAACACAATAAAGTAGCCGTCACAACTGCAAGAAAAATGACAGGTTGGATAACAAGAACTTTTCACACTAGAGATGCTATACCGATGATGATACTTTTCAAAACGCTTGTGCTCTCTAGAGTGGAGTACTGCTGCACAATGACAGCACCTTTCAAAGCTGGAGAAATTGCTGACCTGGAGAGCGTGCAGAGATCCTTTACTGCTAGAATCCACTCAGTAAAACATCTAAACTATTGGGACCGACTAAAAAGCCTAAAACTGTACTCCCTTGAGCGCAGGCGGGAGAGGTAAGGTGCCCAGCACCTTACCCACTGAACTTATGCCTATGCTCAGCACCTTACCCCACCGATCTTATGCTCAGTGCCTAACCCATGGCCCTCATGCCCAGTGCCTCACCCATGGCCCTCATGTCCAGCACCTTACCCACTGAACTTATGCCCAGCACCTTACCCGACTGCCCTTATGCCCAGTGCCTAACCCATAGCCCTCATGCCTAGTGCCTCACCAACCTCCCAATCGACCTAATGGATTAATGAACACTATTGCTCTCTAGGGTGGAATATTGTTGGCCTCTAACAGCCCAATTCAAAGTCGGAAAAATTGTTGACCTCGAGCGTGCAAAGATCCTTTTGCCGCTTGAATCCACTCTATAAGTCATCTTAATTATTGGGACCGATTAAAATTTGTTAATCTGTATTCTCTAGAGGGCAAGCAAGAGAGATACATGATAATATACACGTGGAAGATATTAGAGGGACCGGAGACCAGAAGGCATGGCAGAACGTGCAGAATACCCTCGTTGAAAAGCAGTGGTGCAATAGGTACGTTGAGTGAGAACTTTATCTACATTAGAGGGCCGAGACTCTTCAACAATAATGCTACACTTAGGGGGCATAACTGGCCGGCCTCACAAGTGTTCATGAGAGAACTTCACGAACAACTCCAAAGGATACCTGATCAACCAGGCTGTGATTCATATATCAGGCAGCGATTAGCCGCATCCAACAGCCTGGTTGACCAGTCGACAAACCGGGAAGCCTGGCCGAAGACCGGGCCGCATGGCTGTTGATCCCCGGAAACTATACAAGGTATCCACAAGGTATCCCTGTCTTGAGAATCAATAGTTAGAGTGAGGTTAGCCATAGTTAACTATATTCTCATGTTCCTCTATACACAACTCCAGCAACTAACTGTTGCAAGTGTGTTCGGCAGCCAGGTGTTGCTGCTGTGAACACCACCACCGTCACTGTCACCATCACCGTCACTATCCTCAACACCGTCACTGTCAGGTATACTAACTGCATGGTGTTGTGTTCCTGATTGGGGCTGACAGCAGATCGGGGGCAAGGGGAAGATGTTTACGCTGGCGGGAGCACCAGGTAGGTCCTCATTACTCTGCACCATCCTCTACCTTCTTCATCACTCTCACCATCCTCATTGTGGGGTTATGTGAATAAAATCATTCTTACCTTCCCTTATCTTACCTTCAATAGGCTGTTTCGTAGGTTTGTTTGTTTAAAATATTTACATAAATCCACAGTATGAGGTTCATATTGTTGTAATATTTCATTTATAATTAGTTCTCACCTGACAGCAAGATTTAATTAGAACTTAAATATTCAGTCAATTAAATTAACCAAAATGCATTCTTAAATTACTTTAAGGACCAGAATATTGATGTTTACTGAACTTGTTTATGTTTCTCGCTGAATAAACTAATTGATATTATAAATTATTAATTATGCCTTATCACTTAAAATTATTAAACAATTTAAGGCAGGACTGCTGAGCTGTGAGGGCACGAGGGCCCGGGGTAGACGCCTCCACCTTACATATACGCCAGGCTGGCCTCACACTCTGGGCCACAGCAAACACACAACACCTGTCCGAAAACTTATTATTAAATACAAGTGGTCATTGGGTGATTACTCATATTTATGAGTCAAACAGCAGACTGAAGGCATAAACGGGCATAAACTGCCCGAAACGCTGCGCGTGCTAGTGGCTTTACAAGACTGTAATTACCATATTTGTATCCTCACATTCCTTATGTACATTCTTGTATATGCATAAATAAATAAATAAATAAATAAATAAATAAATAAAGCTCACACGTTTGTTTGTGGAGAGTATACTCATAACCGGCCCTACACCTCCCTTAACCTGCTGAGCATATATATGTATACTTGTCAGAACAATATATTTTTACACGAACTGAAGCCTTAAGCGTCGGTCGGAGTTGGACTTGATGAACGATCGTTAGCAGTTATCGACGTCGTAAATCCTCCAATATGTCAATATTATGTGTGTCACCACCAGCCATGGTATCATCACATCCATGGCGCCACCACCAGCCATTGCATCACCACTAGCCATGGCGCTACCACCAACCATGGCGTTACCACCAGAAATGGCACCACCACCAGCCATGGCTTCAACACCAGCCATGGCGCCACCACCAGCCAAAGCGCCACCACCAGCCATGAAGTCAACTGCTGGCGGCCGTGGAGTGAGGCCGTCTTGCTGACCCTCCGTGGCTGTTGGGGTTGTTTGCCATTTTGGTCGCCAGGTGGTGTGGGCGTCTCTGCTCTCCCAGTTTGTTCCTGCCTGGCTGCATGTTGACGTGGCGGTTCTGACATGGGTGGCCATTTTCCCCCTGTTGTGCGTGTGAACTCCGTGGGCCTGGAGTTCATTTGTACGGCTGGATATACGACCATCGAGATGGTGATGTGTAACATGCTTTGCATCCCGGTGGAGGCTATCTATGGTGTAGAGCTTGTTACAGCCCACGGGGATGTTATTAAGTTCGTGAGGGGGGAGGAGGAGTACCGGGACTTCCTCCGTCGGTACGAGGCGCATACGTTGCCGTTGCCAGATGATGCCGGCTCTGTGGCGATTTCGGACCGCAGTGGTGCCCTGACTTATGTCAGTGTCCACGGTGCGCACCTGGAGTTCCCTGAAGACCTCCTCCGGCATTACTTCTAGAGGTTTGGTACTGTTGTCAGCGTGCGGGTGAACACGCTCTCCTCGGGGCGGTATGCTGGGAGGCGAACGAACATTTGCACGTTGGGAATGCGCCTGCGGTCGGATATACCTTCTTCTGTCCAGCTTATGGGATACTACGTCCGGGTGTATTATGCCCGGCAGCCTCGTACCTGTTTCCGGTGTGGCCTGTTGGGGCATCAGGCTGCCGGGTGCTCTGAGGCCCCAGCTGCTCCTGTCAACTTTTTCCGGGAAGAAGATTTCCCGCCGCTCTCACTGGAGGCATTCTCTGGTGATGATGAGGAGGTGCTCATTCCATTCACTGCTGCAGCTTCCCCGGCAACGTCTGATGTTCCTCCGGTTGTTGCCAACCCTCCTCCGGGTACTGTGGTACCATCGGTTGGTCTGCCTGATCCTGTCACTGTCCAAGCTGCTCCCGTGGGCTTTCCTGGTGCTCCCTGTGTGGCGTCGCTGTCTTCTCCCTCGTCTTCGGATGCTGCGTCTGGCCCTGTGTCCGTGACTCGTGTCCCTGATGTGCTGGGTGCTGAGGTGGCTGTGGAGCCTCCTGCTGTGTGTGGCCCGGTTTTCCCTGTGGTGGAGGCTGCTGCTGTTCTGTGTCGGGCGTCGGTTCATCCGGTTCATGGTACCCTTGTTTCTGGGTCCGCTTCCGGCTCTGACACTATCCGGCCGGTGCCCAAACGTTCCGGGCGTTCGTCTTCTGCCTGGGCCGATGTTGGTGACTTCAGTGACTGTGGGTCTTCGGGTGTTGACGGTGTGGATGCGGATACGTCGATGTCTCCGCAGTTAGTGATGGCGGAGGTCTATGTGCCTACTGGTGCCTGTGTCTCGGACGTGCCTTTAGTTCTTTCTCCGCCAGGGGACTCTCCACAGTGGGGGGTGGTGGCTTCCACTTGCAGGGATGGTGTGGACTCTGGTGCTGGGCTTGGCCTGGTGGTGACATTACGGAAGAATGCGCGCCGTCTGGGTTCCCTGCTGTCCTCTGGTGGTGTGCCCGGGGCCGTGGGTGCCCCTGTGGTGGTGCCCTGTGGCCCGTTCGCTCCTGTGAATGTGCGCGTTGGGGACCTGGAGGACGTGTTGCCGGCGTCTGTGATGCCGCTGGGTCACTGGACGGTGATTGCCAAGTTACTGCTGTCTGACGGACCGGAGAACTTTCTAGGTGGCCAGGTTCCCTTCATGTGGGGGTGGGTGGTGGCTACTTGCCTCATGGGTACTACCATCTGGGTCCCCTGTTTGCGGGTGTTTGTTGCCCTGGTTCTGGATGTTATGGCGTCCCCGGTGGACGGACGGGACCCTTGATGGTTGGTGCTCTGGGTAGCGTTCAATGTACGGTTCCCGCAGGCCAGGTTCCCGGGCAAGTATGTCCACTGATTTCTTGTGTATTTGCTATATGGAAAGCTGTGTGCCCCTCTGGCTGTTTGTTTGCCCTGTTATGTGCTCGTGCCTATCCCTTTGTGCGTTTCTTTGCCATATGCCATATTAGTTTCTAGTGCTTGACGTCACTTGTTTCGCGTTTTGGCTTGCGTTTTGCCTTTCCTGGCTTCACGATTCACCCTTAACGGGTACACCGGGGCGCATCCGATCCCACGATCGTCGTCGCCCCTAACTCAACAACAACATCACCACCAGCCATGGCATCACCACCAGCAATGGCTGTTGGAAATAACCAACAGTTTATTCTCCCTTAATTCCTAATACTAACATTTACTAATAACACTAACATGTAGAATTATTATCGTTGGTGTTTCTATAGTTAGGCATAATTTTGCCAGAATTTTCCCAGCCATCATGACGCTGTGCGTCAGATATCAGGCTTAAACATAAAATCTTCTCCATTGTTGGAGATTTATAGAGTTCAGTTAATTGTCTTTTCTTTCTAAAAATATTGTTCATTATGAAAGAAATAATCATTTCGCGTACTTATGCGTACTGGACTCGACTATTCCATCAAATTAATTATTCCCGAAAAAATTTCTGTGACGTAAATTAAATACGCGTCTGAGAAGATAATTACGTCCCGTAATCGACCTTCAACAGCAGTGAATGTCAGGGACTATCAGACGTCATATCGGGGAACGTAAATGTTTCAACAAACCTACGTTAAGTATTATTTTTGGATTTGAGTGCCCTTAGTCTAAAATTATAACTGTAGGTAGTTCTCCGTTATGTCATCTACCGACCACAAACCCAACGTTAATTTCATTCCACGTTATTCTCAAGTTCTCAATGAATAGTGGAATAATTCTCTAGCCTAGTCAAATATTATTACATCTCTGTGATTGCAGCGTGTTGGTGAGGACAAGCTGAGAAATTCTTCCTCTACACACCATTTCCCCTGCCGGTGTTTCATCCATTATTTGGGCGATGCGATCACGTCTACGAGTATTCGAACTGTGAAATGGGTTTAGTGAAATATTTTTACAGCTAATCCCTCTTTTCCGAGTTTCTTTGATTAATGCTAATATTGTCTCTAATATATGTGTTCTACATTTATTATACATATGAGATTCTAAGATAATTCACTTACATTTAATATTTGTTGCCTAGAGTGTAGCAATTTTTACACACGTAATTTCCTATGATATGCCAATATTTTTCATAGGCTTGATTATCTCAATGCATTATAATCACATAGAACCAACATTTAATTTCTGATTCTATAATCTTTAATGTTGTAATTAATCAACTGGTGATGAACCAACACCAGTTCCTAGATATATATTAATTTCTAGTAATACCCCCAATGTTGAGTTTAAGGATTTAAACTCCTAATTATTTATTATTACAGTCCATTTATGCTCTTCAAATAATTACCAAATAACCTATCATCCATAGGCACTGGTATTTCAGTATCAGCTTTATAATTCATTTATATGTTTTTCCTCTTTTCTCAAAAGTGGGTGGTCCTTCAAGTATTTCGAATCTCCTTAATTAAATATTATTATATCAGAGTTAAAGTTCCCATTCCCCAACATTTTGGTCGACTTCGAACCGGATAAACTATTAATCCCATTAATATTTTAGTGACCAGTTTACTAAATCAATTTGCTTGTCCTATAACCTGTGATTAACCAATCACTAACCACAGTGTGTAGTATTTTAGGTTATACATATTTCATTATTTACGGCTACCAGCAGTGTACCCATATGATAGCCTAATCCACACCAATTTATAATTAACATTTGCTCTCAATACTTCATGTATGAGGTAGCACTAGTGGGACACAGTCAGTTGCCCACAACACTCAGACCTATACCTCTCACAGAGGTAAGAATCTTCAGGTCACCAGGAGCAACAGTTCACAATTTTAACAATAACTTTTCATTAACACCTGCGTTAGATAGGCCTCACCATCTAACCATAATTTACTTAAGTGGCAATGACATCCATCCTACTCGACACTCAGCTGAGGTATTTAATCATCTTAAAACAATAATTTCCTCATTTAAACTTGTCAGCCGTTCAGTAGTGTTCACATTAGTGGAACCTCGCCAACCAAGTAATGATAATCGTTGGGGAGCGAGTCCAGAATACTACCAACATGCTGCTAAATACATTACCTTTCGGGTGAGGAAAAGAGTACGATTTGATGCCACTTACATACTATTTACAGCCAAAATACAGGCAAAACCTGGCATCAGATGGTGTGCACCTGTCAGGTGAGTCTAGGTCACATGGAGGTGATAAATTAGTTAACACTATCAACCATCACAGAAGGTTGTAGCTGACAAGCTAAATTTAGCTGTATATATTTAATCTTTCACTTGTGTGTTTAAATGCACATTTATATAAAACAAAAAATTAAAAAATCCAAAAAACAGCACAATTATATTCACATTACTGCACTATTAGTTATTTTATGCCACCTTTATTAGGTAGGAATTTAGACTGTGGTTGTGCTAAGTTTTGCACAAATGCAGAGTAAATAATTTAGTAGTTTCCTTAGTAGAAATTATTTCATTTAGTTCTGAGCTAGACAGAAGTGTACATTTATAATATCTACTATTGTGCTGACCCTAATCAGGCTGGGATTTATCCTTATTATATTATTTACTGTTGTGCTGACCCTAGAATAGGGTGGGATACATAACCATTTAAAAAGTAATTTACCATATTATTATTTCACACCTTTTGAGTGCTACTGAATGTTCACTGCCCCATCGAATGGTCATAATGAAGGGCTAGCCAGACGAAACTCCAATAGTGACATTCAAGTACCACTCAAATCCTAGTTATTGTTGTTAGGTAGGTAAATTTAACCTCCAAAGAGGTAGTGCGTATCCTAGTGAGAATAATTTAGGTTACCTTCAAGATATTTGCCAACAAAGGAGCAAGTACCCAAGCTACTTCAGCAATACTTATTCAAGTCCTGTGAAACTTGAACATATATCCACCATGGCTACTCCTGAGAAGTTAAAGAGAACTTTCATCGGATTTAAAGGCCATCTAAACAGACTGCTCAATAAGTCTGAAACATAATCCAAAGCAACTCCCATTCATTACAACAAATTGGAAGTGTCTCTGAGAGTAGCTGATCTCAAATTTGATCAGGTCAGGTCTACAATTGAATCTTATATCGCTGTACTAAATGATGCAGACAGTGATCCTGAGGACATAGACCAAGCTATAGCTGAAACATCTCAATATGAAGATAACACAGAAGACAAGTTTAATGTTCTACATGATATAGTAGATACCCAAAAACTGAATCTAAATGCCAATGTATCTTGAGTCCAGTGTATTACTACCAGAGGCTCGTTTACCTACTCTAGACTTGCCTTCATTTGCTGGACTGGATGAAGAAAACTGGGATACATTTTGGACTTCATTTGAGATTCATATTCACTCAAAACCTTCTATTGATAAGGTATCCAAATTTTCTTACCTAAACAGCCTTCTCAAAGGGGAGGCTAAGAAGGTAATAAACAACTTAGCCCTCACAGAGAGTAATTATGCTGAAGCTATCTAACTGTTGAAGTTGAATTACTGCAACATGGTGTTAAGTATAGCTAATCTATATTACCAATTGCTAGACATGAATGCACCAAGTAACCAACCAGACTCTCTCCAGACTTTTAGGTTGAAAGTAGAATCTCAAGTGAAAGCTTTAGGTACTAAAGTTGATGTACCAGCTTCCGAGTGGTCTATTAAGTTGCTTTTACAGAGGAAACTTCTTCGTAGTGTTTTAGCAGAAATATGCTCTCACTACAAAACCGAGTTTCTCACTCTCGATCAAATATTTGAGGGTTCAAGAATCACGATCAATAGGCTAAAGACTCATGATAAAATTAAACCTGAGTCCAAGCATCCTAATACTGAGAATTCAGTTAAAACAAAATCAACTTTAAATAAGTCTATTAAATTTAAACCTAAGCCTACTCCATCCACTGGAAAGAGGATTAGTGATATAGGTATTTATTCTGTATCTCCCTCTGAGACTGTAATTGATGCATTTAATAAGAAGACAAATCCCACGAAGGAGAGAAAGTGTTTGTTCTGTGAACAAAAACATATCACTTATAAGTGTAGAGTTTCTCCTAATTTTAATGTTAGGATTAAACGCGTGCAAGAATTGCACAGATGCACTAAGTGCATGGGCTCTCATGAACCCACTGATTGAGTAATCACCTTACGTTTGTGCGGCAAATGCTACAAGGGTGCACATCATTACGCCTTATGTAGAAAGGCTCAATTAAATTCTATAAATCCTCGTAAAGATTCTGCTAATTTAACATTAGTTCAATACTGCAAAGAGCATCAGGAGATTAATGTGCTTGCAACTGAGTCAGGCGACAATACTACACTGCCCACGGCTCAATTAAAGTTAATAAACAAGAAATCTAAAGTTAATACTAGAGGTCTTTCGACAATGGTTCACAGACGACTGTTATCACCAAACACTTAGTTGAACAGCTGAAATTAAAAACTGCCAACTGAGTGAAACTAAACATCTCTGGTCTCTTGGCTTATAATGGACCCTGTGAATATCAATTAGTCAAGTTACTGGTACGACTGCGAAGTTCCCCTAACCCAATACATGCAGTAGTTGTGGACAAGATTCCTTCAGACCTGCAGGTCACAGGTCTTGCTCACACTGTTAAACATCTCAAACGCTACGGCATGAGGCTACCTGACTACAAAATAAATTTAGAAAATAAATCTGAGACTGTTTTAGTGATGTTGGGATCCCTATTGGAGCCGACTATTATTACAGATTTATCACTGGATGCACCAGACAACTTGGTATGAATTTGTTGACATCTGCTGGAAGCAAGTTTCTAACCGGACCGGTGCTTTTCCAGTAAAAATCTGCATTAATTACCAAACAACCAAACCATTGTATAGTGACGTGACTAGGCTCGGAGCAGTCACCCCTACAGATCAGTGACAAATGAGTCTAATCCCCCCTGTGTTTAGATTGTGGCATTTAGACACTTTAGGTAGTGTCCCTGAGAAGCCTAGTCCAGATGATACATGGACTTACCAGCAATACCTGGAGACGGTTGTATATAAAGACAAACAGTACTGAGTGAGACTGCCATGGAAGTTGAATCACTCACAACTTTTGTGTGTGTGTGTGTGAGGGGTGGAGGCCAGCACAACCACAGGCCCACCCCACCACCTGTTTACCCAAGAGACCAATGGTCACCTGGGGTGGCAGTCTAGGCCCTATTGTATTGTGCTGTAAGGACCTTTCTCCTCTGGCATACTTAAGCCTCGGCTGTTAGTCCTACTGGGACCCACTGAGGGGGCTCTACCCCTCAGAGCAGGTTTATGACTGTTGGCGCTGATGACTGATAAAGGCATGTTGTCTGCTCTACTATTTGTCGTGCTAATCATCATCAAATGATTATAAAAGATTATAACTCGGTATAGGGTGAATTACTCCAATTAACATTGCCTGAAGGAGCAAGTATGGAAGAGGCGGCTGCCGCACCATCGGGGTTCTCCCCCACCATGACCGGTGACACTGTCACCCCACCACCCAGTGATGGGTTTATGCAGGTGTTAAGTGAAAGCCAGAGAAGGAAACAAGGGAAACAAAAGCCTGGTGAACAACAGGGTGGACGACGTCCAATAGCACCAAGGGGCGAGTAAACACGTCTGACGTTCCCTGAAGGCATGAGTGTGGTGGACAAGATAGTGTGAAGCAAGAAACTGAGCGAGGTGTACCCACCTGGCTCTGCAGGCGTGCTACGTCCACATGTCAACTCCCCATATGTGTATGTTTCAAGAAAGAAACAGGATGTTGTACTTGCTCTTCTACAAGGGAAAATAGGTAATGTAAAGCTATCCCTTCTAGATAATCCATCACGAAACAGGAAGATGGATGAATACCTAGTCTACAGACACAATCACGGGTATCCACTGGACTGGGCCTATGAGTTAGACGGGGTACACAAAGCAAGAAGATTGAAGAAGAATGGAGAGCCTACCGATCAAATAGTCATAGTCTCGAAGAAGACTGAACCGCCACCTGGCAAGTATTGGTTTGCTGGGTTATATGCGCCCCCCAGCACGTTCAGGTTGTGGGAGCCTGACCCTGTGGAGTGTTACAAGTGCTTTGGCAATGGCCACATAGCTAAGCACTGCTGGTGCCCCACACCCAAGTGTGCTCTCTGTTCCGGTCCTCATGCACTGAAGGACTGTCAGTATAAGAAGACCAGAAACCAAATAAAGCTGGAACAGGAGCAACAGAACACTGTAACAGAAGCAGGGCAACATCCTGAAACTGTGGCTCCGTCTAAACCGCCGCTGAAGTGTCTCAGATGTGGTACGGAGGGAGTAACCATCTGGCACTCAGACTGTCCCAAACGGCCAGCCTCCCTTGGCACAAGGAGGCAAGTGCCCGAGACTCAACAAGTGCCTACTGATGCCGGCTCTAATACTGTTGACCCATCCCATAGTGGTGACAGTACCAGCAACGCCCCTGACAACACACAACAACCTGATACAACAGTTGAAGGACAGTTGGCAGCCTTGCAAGCGCAGGTAGCAGAAATGGCCGAAATTATAGAGACTCTACGTCGGGCTCCTTCACAAGAGATACAACAGCCTCCACACTGCTATGTCACAGCTGTCGCCCGCACTGGTAAAGGTTTCAGGGTGGGGTCAGCTCTACATCAAAGACACACTCATCTGTACTGAGCTGCTAAACACCTCAAATGATATGGTGGAAGTGCTGATAATCAAAATAGAGATTTTAAATGTAGTTATTGTCCTTGTATATAAGTCACCGGAGGCAAACCCTCAGCAGTTTAAAGACCAACTAATGAAAATAGAACACTTCTTGGAAAACCTCACAAATCCAGCTCCGAACATCATCCTGCTTGGGGACTTCAACCTACGGCACCTGAAATGGAAGCACCTGGCTAATACAGTAATATCAGAAAGAATACCAGGAAGTAGCCTAAATGAACAGGCACATGCAAATGACCTGCTACGGATGTGCGACAGGTTTGCCTTAAACCAGCAAATAGTAGAACCAACTAGGAAGGAGAACACGCTGAACCTCATTTTCACTAATATTGATGAATTGATCAGGAACATAATGATTACAAATACCTGTTACTCAGATCACAACTTAATTGAAGTTATGACAACCATGGGGAGTAGACCTTCAAAGCCAGTCTAGATTCCCGGTGGAGGAGACTTCAGCAAATTCAACTTCAATAATAAACAGATAAACTGGGAGCAAATAAACCAGGACTTCACAGAAATAAACTGGGAAGAACAGCTAGAAAATGCAAACCTGAAGCAGTGCCTGGAAAAAATAAGCTCAGTAGCACTAGAAATATGTTCAAACCGCATACCTCTAAGAAAAAAGAGGAAGAGATGCAGATTGGAACGGGAACGTCGTTCCCTATATAGGCGAAGAAAACGAATCGCGGAACAACTTGAGAGTCGCACCCTATCTCAAGAACGGCGAAGAAGGTTAGGTAGAGAAATAGAAACAATTAAACGGAAGCTACAAGAATCATACAAAACCCAGGAGAGGCAAAGAGAGCAAAAGGCCATCAGTGAAATAGAGAGAAATCCGAAATATTTTTTCTCCTATGCAAAATCAAGATAAAAAACCACATCTAGTATCGGGCCCCTGCGAAAGGGAGATGGAACTTTCACCGATGACAACAAAGAAATGAGCGAGCTACTGAGGAAGCAGTACGACTCTGTTTTCAGCGAGCCATTAAACACACTAAAGATTGATAACCCAAATGAATTTTTCATGGATATGATACCAACATCAAATCATATATCAGACGTCACCCTATCCCCACTGGATTTTGAAGAAGCCATAAACAGTATGCCTATGCACTCTGCACCAGGCCCGGATTCTTGGAACTCCATATTCATAAAGAACTGTAAAAAAAACACTATCGCAGGCCCTCCACATTCTGTGGAGCAAAGCCTAGATACTGGCGTTATTCCTGATATACTAAAAACAGCAGAGATAGCACCACTTCATAAAGGAGGAAATAAGGCAGAGGCAAAAAATTACAGACCGATAGCACTAACATCGCACATCATAAAAATTTTTGAGAGAGTGCTAAGAAGTAAGATCACAAAATACATGGAATCACAGCATCTCCATAACCCCGGACAACATGGTTTCAGAACAGGGCGCTCTTGCCTGTCGCAGTTGCTGGACCACTATGATATGGCATTAGATGCTATGGAAGACAAACAAAACGCTGATGTAATTTACACAGATTTCGCAAAAGCTTTTGATAAATGTGACCATGGTGTTATTGCACATAAAATGCGTTCAAAAGGAATTACCGGAAAAATAGGCAGATGGATCTACAATTTCCTGACCAACAGAACCCAATGTGTAATAGTCAACAAAATAAAATCCAGCCCATCAACCGTGAAAAGCTCAGTCCCCCAGGTTACTGTGCTTGCTCCAGTACTTTTTCTCATCCTCATATCGGACATAGACAAGAACACAACCTATAGCACTGTATCATCCTTTGCAGATGACACTAGGATCTTCATGAGAGTAGGCCACATAGAGGACATGGCGAACCTCCAGTCAGATGTAGATCAGGTCTTTCTATGGGCTACAGAAAATAATATGGTGTTTAACGAAGATAAGTTCCAGCTCATGCGCTATGGAAAAAATGAAAATATAAAAACGGAAACCACGTACAAAACTCAGGCAAATCATAACATAGAACGAAAAGGCAATGTAAAGGATCTGGGTGTACTCATGTCGGAAGACCTTACCTTTAAAGAACACAATAAAGTAGCCGTCACAACTGCAAGAAAAATGACAGGTTGGATAACAAGAACTTTTCACACTAGAGATGCTATACCGATGATGATACTTTTCAAAACGCTTGTGCTCTCTAGAGTGGAGTACTGCTGCACAATGACAGCACCTTTCAAAGCTGGAGAAATTGCTGACCTGGAGAGCGTGCAGAGATCCTTTACTGCTAGAATCCACTCAGTAAAACATCTAAACTATTGGGACCGACTAAAAAGCCTAAAACTGTACTCCCTTGAGCGCAGGCGGGAGAGGTACATAATAATTTACACGTGGAAAATATTAGAGGGGCTGGTCCCAAACCTGCACACAGAAATAACATCACATGAGACCAGAAGACATGGCAGGATGTGCAGAATACCCCCGTTGAAAAACAGAGGTGTAACAGGTACTCTGAGAGAGAACTCTATCAACATCAGAGGTCCGAGACTGTTCAACACGCTTCCACTACACATAAGGGGCATAACTGGCCGACCCCTCACAGTGTTCAAGAGAGAACTGGATAAGCACCTCCAAAGGATACCTGATCAACCAGGCTGTGACTCAAACGTCAGGCTGCGAGCAGCCGCGTCAATCAGCCTGGTTGATCAGTCCGGCAACCAGGAGGCCTGGTCGACGACTGGGCCGCGGGGACGCTAAGCCCCGGAAGCACCTCAAGGTAACCTCAAGGTAAGGTGGTGGTGACGGCGGCGGCGGCGGCGGTGGCAGTGGCAGTGGTGGCGGCGGCAGCAGAGATGAGGGCGGCGACGTCGTCAGTCAATTCAGTGATGACAGCAGTGATAGCGACACAGAAACATTAACTGGAGAAGGCAGTCGACCCGCACCAGCATATATGATTCATTAACGAACTTAACGAAAGCGTTCAGTTAAGTACCCGAGGGATAATATACTGCGTAACAGTGCTTATGTCATGCAACTTACAGAGAACATTCACTCACGGACCATCCCGAGTTCCTTAGTAATCAGGGGACTGCTGTCATCACCAGATGTTACTGACGACACCAAACACCAGGTTGGTGCGGCTCTTTACATCGTAGATTCGCTAATTAACACATTGTGGAAGTGGGACGAGGACAACAATGGGACCACCAGTCCCAAGGAGGAACGACACCAAGACGATGGCTGCTGCTGACACAAGGACCATTAGGTTTTTCAGTTGGAACATTCGTAGCATCAACACAAGACTGAATGACTTAATTGCACATGTTACCAGTAACAACATAGATATAATTGCTGTACAGGAGCCCTACACGTTCAACATGATAAGCAAAACTCCACCAAAAATCAGAGGGTATGCATCCTATACTAACAGCAATGCCACAGGCCTACTAACATACATCAGAAGTGATTTACCACACGCTCTTTTGAGCACGTCACACAATGTACACACACGGTACTATCACTTTCATGTACAAACTGCAGCAGGTCACTTTTCATTCCTCAACGTATATGCCAGAAGCCAGAAACTCAATGAAACATTGCTCCCAGATCTAGACAATCATAGGACAATATACATGGGAGATTTTAATGCTAGACATATTACGCTGGGGGACAGTACTAACAAGGATAATGGATGCAAATTAATCAAATATGTTTATGACAACAGATTAACCGTGTATACTACGGATACCCAAACTCATTTATTGGGAGGCAGACTTGATTATGTAATGGTTAATATTTTACCTTGTGCAAAATAGTATGGAATGTTCGTTGGTAAATCACTTGGTTAGTGATCACTATGCAGTTTCTGCTTCCTATGAGGTACAGTGTGATGTACCTAATAGACATCAGAGACGGAAAATGAATATTCCATATGGTTTGCACGACCACTTTATTAATTGTATTTCAAAATGGTATCAAGATTACGAAATAACGAATGTACAAGCCTTCTCCAGAGATCTCGTTGATACGATTACTACCTACTATGACACATGGGTGTGTTGGGGAACACGTCGTAAGCCTAGCAGAAGTGGGCAACACCTACCACCACCCAAGTGGGTCCTTGACTCCGTATTTGTTAAAGAACATGAACGAGTAAAGCAGCTTGGAGATACATACGAAAGAACCAAAACAGAAGGAGACTTGCATGCATTTCTAGTTGCAAATAGAGAGGTGAGAGACATGAGCAACGTTATACGTAATAAACACTGGGAAGAGTTCCTACAAAGTATAAATGAGCAAACAACACTTGTTGAAGTTTGGGAAAAGATACGAAAAATCTCTAGAAGCAGCCCAACCAAACCACTGCACCATAGCCAACTAGAACAAGCAAACATTCTCCTTCATCAATGGACACTAACATCAAGCTACAACTCATTCCCAATTAAAATACAGCACAAACTTAATGACACACGCCTCAACAGACAACGAACCATCAATCTTGCCTGTACAGCTGTTGACGTGTCGGACCTTAATGATGTAACTGAATGGGAATTAAATCATGCACTAAAGATGGGCAAATCAACTGCTCCTGGAGAGGACGGTATTACTTACAGTCTACTGAGATTAGTCTCACAAGCACTAGGTAATCCACTTTTAGTGTTGTACAGAATGAGTTAAAGTGAAGGAGTATTACCTGATGCTTGGACAAAGAATGTCATTGTTCCCATCCCCAAACCACACTCAGATAATTATAGAGCCATATCTCTAACATCGTGTGTTTGCAAAGTGCTTGAACGTATTGTTCTTAACCGACTCATGAATCGTATACAGGGGCACCTGTCACCCCCAACTGTTTGGATTTATGCCTGGGCTCAGTACACAACACTGTTTTGCTGAGTACTTCGCACATATTGAAGCTTCCCCTCAAACAGTCTTCGTCGACCTAGCTGCAGCTTTTGATACAGCAAACAGAGAAATCATACTGGAACAGCTTGCCGAGCTAGGAACACAAGGAAAATTACTGAAATGGATAAAGGGCTATTTGTCTAATCGAACAGCATATGTTTTGTTTAATGGTGTTAAAAGCACAGAGAGCAAACATTTGATCTGGGAACTCCACAAGGAGGGGTCCTCAGCCCCTTGTTGTTCAACGTTCTGATGCATAAACATATTAAAGATCTTCCAACTAATAATGAAGACACTGTCATTTGTTATGCTGATGATATAATTTTACAGGCTGCCTCCAAGCCTAGAATGCAAGTTCTACTCGATGCTTTTGCTACTAGAGCTGAGGAATGTGGCCTCCTTATCTCTGTACAGAAAACTCGTGCCCTCATTCCATGTGGTATTCCACCACCCAATTATCATATAGATTGGCGAGCACTTGAGAACTGCGAGTCTTACAGATGATACCTTGGTGTCCCCATTAACGACCCTGGGTACCTTTCTTCTCTCAAGAGGAGACTGTGGGAGAGATTAAAGCCCTTGCGGGTCCTTGTTGGTGTCAATCATGGAATTAACGTGAGACTTGCTAGAATGTTTTATGTATCATTTATACGCTCTGTGATTGACTATAATGCTCTACATCTCACACTGTATACTGACAAAGAGCTTTAATCTCTTGAAACCTTGCAAAATGAAGCTATGCGTCTCATCCTTGGGGCTCCAAAGTCCACGAGAATACTTAATATGAGAGCAGAGTTAAAATTACCTCAAATATGTGACAGAATTTTGTCTATTAGCACAGTTTTCGGCGTGAAGGCTGTTACCTATCGTACGTTACGGCTCGTGATCCTACAGCAGCCAAACTTTAATAAGTCTAGGGATACGACACAACTGCTGTTCTCAATAGCGAATCACCAGTATAACCCCTTGACAGGTACTGAGCATAAAATATAATCTTCATAGGACTGAAGAATAAAGACTAAGATACATATATAATATTATATTAAATAAATCTCAAAAGCAAACAGATGATTATATGGTCACAATATATCACATTAAAAATATCACTGTACTTCCAGACATTAAATCAATACTAAGAATAATTATGGCTATGACAAAAGAATGACTTAACTCCAAGATGATATCTCCCCGGCTCCCGTCCAGTTACTAAACAAGATCACGCGAGAATCAAAACAGATTGCCTCGCCCCGCGAATAAATTGCCAAAGTTACAATTATTAATATTTCAACAATGGAGCACTACATTGTGACAAGAGTAATCTTAAACTAACTTAAGGAATAATTAGTACATATTGATATACACAAACAAAAGGTAATTATTCTTTACATAGTAATTAAAATATGCATACAGAATAGCATAATGGCATGCACACCCCAGCAACGGACGATCCCACGACAATTTGCCAGATACAGTTCACTCAATTATTATTTCACTGTTACCCACTTATGATCACATATAAATCATTAGTTCCCGTGGGAAAACTGATCACACAAAGAAATAAACAATCATTCCCACGATACGCTGGGCCTAACGCCAACACTGTAACATGAATGTGCATTTGCATAGAACATAAGTATACAATATACATGCTTGTAATTTACATACAATTATAAATGTACATATTAATATATTTACTTACGTATCTTATAAGGGTACGTAACACTTCCACCTCCAAGAAAAAAAATGCAATGGATTGAAGATCAATGGCATTTTTTCAGAAGTAAAAATGTTAAGTAAAAAGAAACATTTCATTTATGGTACATCAAAACTTCTTGACAAAGCATCAGCAATAACATTTTGTCTGCCTGGAATATGTTTGATTTCTACATTAAATTCCTGCAAAAACAATGACCATCGCAGAATTCGTTGGTTCTTGACTTTCATCATATTTATAAAGATAAGGGGGTTGTGGTCTGTAAATACTAACACTTTATTTCCTGATAAGTAAATCTCAAACTTCTTGATTGACAATATAAGACCCAACGCCTCCTTTTCTACCACGGAATAATTTCTCTGAGCTGCATTAAATTTTCTGGAATAGTAATACACAGGATGCTCAATCTGGTCTAAACCAACTTGAATAAGCACAGCACCTATCCCAACATCTGACGCATCAATGTGTAATATAAATGGTTTATCAAATTGGGGACTAGCAAGAATAGGTGAGGTGGACAATATGCCCTTTAGGTTCTGAAAAGCATTCTGACAATCTTGTGTCCACTGAAACTTTACTTGCTTGCGTAACAAGTTTGTCAAAGGAGCAGCTACTGTTGAAAAATTTCTACAATAACGCCTATAGTATGCACACATACCAATAAACCGTTGGACTCCTTTCTTATTGGTCAACACTGGGTAGTCCACAATGGCTTGAATCTTATCTTGTAAGGGGATAATCTTACCTTGGCCTACCTCGTGGCCAAGATAAGTTATCGTACCTTTTGCCCAACTACACTTATTCATATTTATGGTTAACTTTGCGTTTTCCAACACTGTAAACAAGTTCTTAAGGCCTAAGAGATGATCGGCCCAATTCTTACTGTACAAAACAATGTCATCAAGGTAGGCCCTACAATCTGGCACATCCTTGAGTAAGAAATTCATAAGTCTTTGAAAAGTAGCAGGTGCATTTCTCAACCCGAATGGCATGACATTAAATTCATACGCACCATCAGGTGTAACAAAAGCAGTAACCTCTCTAGCATAGTCGGTTAATGGAATTTGATAATACCCTTTTGACAAATCAAGCTTACTTACATATTCGGCATGACCTATGGACTCTATACATTCTTCCAACAAGGGTAAAGGAAAAACGTCCACTGTAGTGTTCTTGTTCAGTTTCCTGTAATCCACGCACAATCTCCAGGTTCCATCCGGTTTTGGCACTAACAAACACGGAGAGCTCCAAGTACTTTGACTTGGCCGAATGAAATCATGCTGGAGCAGATATTCCACTTCTGCTTGCATAATTTTCCTCTTTTCGGGATTCACTCGGTACGGATGTTGTCGAATGGGGGTGCTGTCCAGGAGCTGAATGTCGTGTGTGATGAGGTGGGTCTGGGTAGGAACCTCCCCAAACAGAGATGTATGGTTGTCCAGCAGAACCTGGAACTCATCACGTTGTTCCTCCTGTAAATGACATAGCATCTCCCTGCCATTGGAACTGGAACTGAGAAGTGGGATATTAACAACATGTCCCTCACTACAATTATCCTCAGGTGGTAACTCTTCCCGACTAAAACAAGCTACTACACCAGGTCCAACATAAGCTTTTAATCTGTTAATGTGCACAGTCATTTGGGGTTCTGAAAGATTAGGGTTAATTAGTTTATAAGTTAGGTCTCCCACCTTGTCTACCACTTGGTAGGGTCCTGCGAACTTATGGGACATGGAAGTCCCCATACGAGGTTTCAACACCAACACCAAATCTCCGACATCAAACGACCTTAGCTTAGCCTTGAACTTCTTGTCATATCGTACTTTCATGGCTTGTTGAGTCCTTCCCAGATGTTCTTTCGCCAACTCACGAGCCCGACACAACTTAGCCTTGACCTCACTCAAGTACAATCCGCTCTGATGAACAGAGACATCTCCCAACAACTTTTCTTGTAGCATTTTAAGAGGACCTCTTACTTGGTGACCAAACACTAGTTCAAAGGGTGAACAGCCCAATGACTCTTGTAGCCCTTCTCTAGCAGCAAACAACACAAAGGGGAGATTCTCATCCCAATTACGTGGATGAGTTTCTCCGGTTGTCTTCAGCATTTGTTTCAAAGTCTGGTGGAAACGTTCAAGTCCACCTTGGCTTTGTGGATGATATGGACTGGACAATTTGTGCCGAATCCCTCGGGATTCGCAGAAAGTTCTGAAAACTTTAGACACAAAATTTCCCCCATTATCACTCTGAATAACTCTAGGCATTCCAAACAACGGAAAGAATCTTTCAAGACACTTTATGAGATTATGAGCCTTGGTATTCCGTAGAGCATAAGCTTCAGGAAATCTAGTAGTCATACACATGAGAGTGAACAAAAACATGTTTCCCGATTTAGTCTTAGGTAAAGGACCCACACAATCAATTACAACATGAGTAAATGGTTCATCAGGAACTACAATAGGTTGCAATGGTGCTCTAGGTACAGATTGATTTGGTTTACCAACAATTTGACAGGGTATACAGTTATGACAGTATCTGACCACGTCTTTCTTTAACTTTGGCCAGAAAAAATATTTACTTATCTTATGGTACATATTCGTGATACCTTGATGACCTCCCATGGGGTCATCATGTGCAGCCTGCAGGACCTGCCTACGATAATCATTGGGGACAACGAGTTGGGTTCTAATCTCACAATCCTCTGAAGAGGGAGTTCCCTTGGGTCTCCACCTTCTCATCAGAAGTCGATCCTTGAAGAAGAAACCCGTCCCTTCCTCCAATGCATCAATATTATCAGGAGCCTCAGAAATACACTTACTTAAACTAGGATCAGTAGTCTGTACAACACTTAAGGGCAATGACTCAGACTCAGCAGCGAGCGGGCAAGAACCTAGTAGCTTGATCTCTTTTCCCGATTGATCGGAATAAAATGGAGTCATAGCTACTTCGGCCTCACTCTCGACAACTGGCGCACTGGAGACAAGCGGGCAAGGTACAGATAGTTCAGCCTCCTCACCTTCACTTTCCTTGTGATTTAGGTTCGGCGGGGCTTCTACTACGGCCTCACTCTCATCATCCAGTCGAGTCATAAAAGAATCCTCAAGATCCACCTCCCACTCCTTTACTGAAGGGGTCCTGGTCTTGGGATCAGCAACCTTAGTGAAGACAGGATTACTCTCACCTGTTTTTCCCATTGATCTAGTAACAACACAAGCAGGGTAAATAATATCATCTGCTTCCGGTTGAGCTAATACATTATGGGGTTTAGTTAACATGATGGGACACTTGGGCCCTACAACCATTTGGTTGCCAAAATCATTACCTAGAATAATGTCTACCCCAGGAATGGGCAGTTGTTTACTTACACCAACATTACACCATCCTGAAGTATATTTAGAATCAAGGTTAACTTGCAATAAGGACACGGGTTGCACACTTCCGGCAATACCCTGGAGAAGCACAACTTCACCCAGATCTCGGGTGTCAACATCATCAAGTACCTTCTGGGTAATAAGAGACTGTGAAGCTCCAGTATCACGGAGTAATTGAACAGTCTTATGTCTACCATTAGTACATAATAAGGTACCTGTGGACATATAGGGTTTGAATTCAGCCATCCAATTGGGACTGACTGTAATACATGAAGAATTAGTAGGTTGCACTCCTTTACTCATAATAAGACCAGTTGGTCGGAGTTCAGGATGCAAACTAAAACATGAAGAAATCACATGCCCCCTTCTCTTACAATGGGTACAATGTTTGACAGTGGACACACTGGTATAACCAACTGCCGGTTTAGAATTAGCATTACTAGGCTTAGATGATCCTGGCAATGGAGTAACCATCTTAGGGTTAGTAAGAGAAGAGTTCACGGGAGTAACTGTCGCACCAGGAGGAGACTTATACTGATAAGGAGTACGGTGAGCATTGAAATTTACTCTACGACTAGACTTAGGTGAAGTGGCCATAAACGGGGCCTTAGTCAGCAACTCATGCTCATCCGCGAGCTTTGACAGCTCATCAATATCGGTTACATTCTTTTGTTCCGCCATAAAAGTAGATAACTGGTCTGGAAGACAGGACAATACTTCTTCCATTATGAGAAGATTCTTTAGAGCATCAAAATCAGTGACTGCAAGTGACTTTAACCATCTGTTGCAAAAATTCGTCTTCTGACGAGTAAAATCGGCTATTGTCTGATCCTTGATTCTCCTTAGGTTCCTGAACTTTTGCCTGTGTGCCTCTGGATTTAGTTGGTATGCATTGAGGATGCTTTTCTTTACAAAGTCATAATCAAAACTATGAGAGTCAGGTAAGGATGTGAAAACCTCCTGACTACGCCCCTTGAATTGAGACTGCATAATGGCTACCCACTGATCCCTTGGCCAGTTCATACTGATGGCAATTTTATTAAAATGTGCAAAGAAAACCTCAGGATCTTCCTCATTGAACTTGGGCAACTCTATATACTTATTCATCCTGATGGGATTATTATCACTATTTGTTGAAACATTACTAGTATTTCCATGCCCAGCTGCCATACGCTGTGATTCAAGCCTGAAGTTAGTGTCAGCCATTTGTTGTTGAATCTCTAATTGCCTAGTTTGTTCCTCGGCTTGTTGCTTCTTTGTGGCTTCTAGTTGCAACTCAATTAAACCTCTCTGGTTTTGTGCCGCAATTTCTAAACGCCTAGTCTCCAGCTCCCTTTCCTGAGCTTCAGCCTCTAATATTTTCTGTTCTTTTTGAGCTTCAAGCTCTAATTGGCGAGCTTCTAACTCAAGACGCTTTAACGTCATCTGATCACTCGACTCCTCTCTTAACTCCTCTAGAATTTCGTCATCTAACTCCCCATTCTCAACAAAATGCGTCACAATGACTTTCAATATTTGGGCTTTAGCCATTCTATTGCTGGCGGTCAAATCCAAATGATTTGCCATTTGTATTAACTCAGTCTTTTTAAGGTTCTGAATCCCTTCAAAGTCTGGGTGAGCCACCAACGCTGCAACTTTCTCCTCCATCGTTACTAACACTTGGCACTTAATTCACAACAATAATTAAACACAATGGCACTGCACTACACTTCACTGTAAAATTGTCACCACACTGAAAATTCGCTTGGCCTCACTGCACAAACAAAATATATAGGATGACTTACCTCAAAATCGTGAAACGTTGTTACTTGACACACAGGAAGGCTTGCTTGGCACATGGAATAGTTCTTAAGAAACACACAGAGACACTTGACACTGGTACCTAGGAAGGCAAGGTTAGATTAGCATAGTTAAGTTAAGTGGGACAATATTTCCCGGCACAGGCCCCCATAACTCTTTGTTACCTATCGTACGTTACGGCTCGTGATCCTACAGCAGCCAAACTTTAATAAGTCTAGGGATACGACACAACTGCTGTTCTCAATAGCGAATCACCAGTATAACCCCTTGACAGGTACTGAGCATAAAATATAATCTTCATAGGACTGAAGAATAAAGACTAAGATACATATATAATATTATATTAAATAAATCTCAAAAGCAAACAGATGATTATATGGTCACAATATATCACATTAAAAATATCACTGTACTTCCAGACATTAAATCAATACTAAGAATAATTATGGCTATGACAAAAGAATGACTTAACTCCAAGATGATATCTCCCCGGCTCCCGTCCAGTTACTAAACAAGATCACGCGAGAATCAAAACAGATTGCCTCGCCCCGCGAATAAATTGCCAAAGTTACAATTATTAATATTTCAACAATGGAGCACTACATTGTGACAAGAGTAATCTTAAACTAACTTAAGGAATAATTAGTACATATTGATATACACAAACAAAAGGTAATTATTCTTTACATAGTAATTAAAATATGCATACAGAATAGCATAATGGCATGCACACCCCAGCAACGGACGATCCCACGACAATTTGCCAGATACAGTTCACTCAATTATTATTTCACTGTTACCCACTTATGATCACATATAAATCATTAGTTCCCGTGGGAAAACTGATCACACAAAGAAATAAACAATCATTCCCACGATACGCTGGGCCTAACGCCAACACTGTAACATGAATGTGCATTTGCATAGAACATAAGTATACAATATACATGCTTGTAATTTACATACAATTATAAATGTACATATTAATATATTTACTTACGTATCTTATAAGGGTACGTAACAAAGGCATTGAGTAGATCTAGACAACACATGAAGTTTCAAGCTAAACTTTCTAATATGCTGCAGTCACCTGAGGTCTATAGAAGAAGAATGAAACCTGATTATGTATTTTGGTTCTACAAGGTAGCCAACTTCATCAAAATATTAAATATGTACCCAACTCAATTAATGATTAATCAACCAATTACTCCATGGGATAACTGGGATCTATCAGTTGATTTTGTAAATGCGCCCAAGAAAGATAGTGTGCACTCTACATTATTAAAACAGTTAACACTTAAAAGCATCACTGAAAGTACTCAGAGTATGGGTAACGATGTGTATCAGTGCAATACCGACGGCTCTGTAGAAGAAGGGGGACGACGTACTGGATGTGCATGCAATATATTTGAACAATCACGGTCAGCTGACTGGGTTCCACCCGTCAGGCGGCGGGTACAACCTCGTGCCTCTGGCAACATGATCAGCTGATACCTCTAACTGTTAGAACGTCTTGACTTTCCCACGCCTCTAGCAATGTAATCAGCTGGGCGCTTCAGAGTTCGTTGCTGGCTCTTTGCCACCAGCTACCACCTCCAGGATCACTAACATCCCCACCTTAATGCTCACACGCACCAACTCATGCCTAAATGAGTTCTTGGCTCCTAGCCTAATATTCTGTCACTTAGACAATAAAATGATGAGTAGAAATATTCACAACATATAAAATATTCTAGCTCCCCTAGATCAAAAGGAGTAAAGGGAGGGACAATTATCTACCTTATTTCACTCCAACCACGAAGTTGACTCGTCCTCTTTTGAGGGATGTTTAGGTTCCTGGTCCTGGCGTCTGCTCTGCCGTCGACTAGTTCCCACCACACACACAGGTTCCTTCGTCGCCTTCGTGGTAATGCGTCCTCACCGTGCTAATTCCCAACAGGTACTGCCTTCCTCCTCCTCTTCTCTGGGGTACTGGAGACAGGTACCTCCGTCGTCGTCCTCCACTCTCACTGGCACTGCCGACACCTCGCAGTCCAGCACAGCTTCCCCTCGCCTCACTGCCAGTAGATTTGACCCGGCCGTAGCTACTCGCTTGATGTAGAATACGTGGTCCTCTGGGCGTCCCAGACGTCACCAGCCCAACGTTCCCTGTGCTGTAGACTCTCGACAGAGCTCTTGGCTCTCTAATCCGGTCCGTCCTTTCCTCTGGGCACTCCACGGAAGTTGGATTGCTTCTCAGACTGTCTGCAGAATCGAAGCGGAGCTTAAATCTACTGGTAAGAGCTCTCTAGATCCGGAGCTCGCTCGAGCGCGTCTTCCCTCTATGACGGCTCGTGACGTACTCTTCCCGCCCAGGCGCCAGCCGCCCCGAGCCCACCGCCCGAGGGCTCTCGTCATTGGTCACTTCTGGCACGTGACCTCACCTGGCTAATCAGGTGCCGGGAAGCGTCCAGGACGTCTTGGCGGGAAACAGGATGACTCTACACCGTCCTGTGCCTCAAAAGGCGTAAGCCCCCTTGCATTATGAAACTTAGCTGGCCATTTTATAGCCAGCTTAATTGCGCTCCATGCTTTCCCACACATGAAAATGTTCCCTGAACATCAGAGAATACTTAGGATACAGAGATATGATTCTTCTCAGCTGGGAAGGAAGAAATATAGGGGTGGACACCGTCACAGCTGCTAAAGAAAACAGATTTGAAATGAAATTCCTATGGATACCATCACATGTTGGCATCTCAAGGCATGACACTGTTGATATGCTTGCAAAGACAGCCTGTAGAAAACTAGTGGTAGAAATTGATATGGGTTTTTCACTAGCAGTGACAAAGAGAATAGTTAAATAAATGTCTAATGAAGATCTCATCGACCTAACAAATTCACAAAGACCAGAAAGTTGTAGCATTAAATATTATGATAGATATGGTGAGGAGATATTCACATATGGGACTAATAGAACAAGAACCCGGCAATGTGATATTATAGTGGCCAGAATACGACTGGGATATAGACGTATCTGGCAGCTTTCTCAAAACCCAAATGTCGAGTACACAATGTGTCAACTTTGTGAAAGAGAAAACATGCACTCTCTTGAACATTATATTGTAGAATGTCCCATACTGACTGACTTTCGCCCTCCTGGGCTAAGGTATGCTGAACTGTGTAATTACTATATGAGTACTGGAACACTTGATGATATATTGGACTTGTACCCAAGATTAACCATGTAATGTATCAATTATACAATGTATGTATGTAATGTGACTATATAACGTGAGCTTGTAAAAGCACCTTAATCACCTTTAGTGATTAAGTGCTTAATTGCACACTAGTTTCTCTATCATCTATCTCACCCTGTCAGAGTAAAAGAGACAAATGTATGTGAATGCATGTGTGTGTATATGTATATGTATGTGCATAAAGTGTATATGGAAGCTGATCAGAATTACATTTCACCTTTGTAAATGCACATTAATGACACTATGTAAAAGACACATCTAACACTTTATGTAGGGCATACGTAAATCTGTGTATCTATGTATTTACGTCTGTAGGTTAGGTTAGCATTTTAAAAGCACCGTATCACCTTCTGTGGTTGAGTGTTCAATAAACCCTTGAACTATATGTTTAACACATCTCAAACCCTGTCCATGGAGGACAGAAGAAAATGTATATATGCTGGTTAGCATTGTAACTGTGTGGCCACGTCAGTGGTGGAAAATAATAATAATAATAAAAAATTGCATCACCACCATCGATTTCATCACCACCAGCCATGGCATCACCGCCAGCCATGGCATCACCGCCAGCCATGGCATCACCGCCAGGCATGGCATCACCACCAGCCATGGCATCACCGCCAGCCATGGCATCACCACCAGCCATGGCATCACCACCAGTAATGGCATCACCACCAGCCATTGCATCACCACCAGCCATTGCATCACCACCAGCCATGGCATCACCACCAGCCATGGCGTCAACACCAGTTATGGCATCACCACCATCGATTTCATCACCACCAACCATGGAGTCACAAGTTGCCATGGTGTCACCACCAGCCATGGCATCACCACCAGCCGTGGGGTCACCCCCAGCCATGGCGTCACCACTATCCATTTCATCACCACCAGCCATGGAGTCACCACCAGCCATGGAGTCACCACCAGACATTGAAATACCACCAGCCATTGCATCACCACGAGCCATGGCGTCACCACCAGTAATGGCATCACGACCAGCCAAGGCGTCATCACCATCCATGTCGTCACCACCAGACATGGCGTCACCACCTGCCATGTCGTCACCATTAGCCATGTCGTCATCACCAGCCATGTCGCCACCACCAGCCATGTCGCCACCACCAGCCATGTCGCCACCCACCAGCCAATGCCTCACCACCAGCAATGGCATCACCACCAGCCATGGCGTCGCCAGCAGCCATAACATCATCACCAGACATTGCGACCCCAACAGCCATGGCCTCGCCACATACCACGGCATCGTCATCACCAGACAAGGCGTCACCACCAGCAATGGCGTCACCACCGACCATGACGTCACCACCAACTGTTGTGGAATGGGACTTTTAACTCAACTCTATTAATATTTAATTAAGAAATCGAAATACTCGAAGGACCACCCACTTTTGAGAAAAGAGGGAAAACAAATAAATGGATTATACGACTGACACTGTGGTACCAGTGCCTATGAATGTTAGATTATTTGGTAATTATTTGAAGAGCATGAATGGACTGTAATAATAATTAATTGAGAGTTTAAATCTTCAAACTTCAACACTGGGGGGTATTACTAGAAATAATATATATCTAGGATGATGACTGGTGCTGGTTCGATACCAGTTGGTTAATTATATCATTACACATTATAGAATCAGAAATTAAATGTAGATTCAATGTGATGATAATTTAGTAAGATTATTAAGCCTATTAAATAAATTGTCAAATCATAGGAAATTATATATGAAACATTGCTACACTGTAACACTGTAAAAGTGTTTGGTTTAGTTTAATACATACATAGAGTACATGAGTCACAGACAGGGATTAGAGAAGGTGCCAGTTTGTCCGCCGGAAAGTCACACCTCAAAGCGTTAATGACCTCAAGTGACCTGAGGTCAGATCATGAGAATTTCACCTTGCTTCCGCTAATCGTATAATTGTAGCCTGTTAGCCTTCAAACAGGCCGACGTTTAAGGAGTGGCTTGGTAGAGAGCCAGAGGCTATCTACTTGTGGGCGGAGTTAGCTACTAGGTTCGCCAATATATACTGAGGGAGCATAGGAGGATTAAGCATTAAGAGAACAACAGCAACCGAGCCAGCAGAGCAGAGAAGACAGCCATATCAGGGAGGCTGTCGGCCGGCAGGGCGGGAGTCTCTGTCAACTACAGACCCCCCCCCCTCTCTATCCAGCTATAGGCACACACTTGGTGAGTTGAGCATTAAGGTGACTTGGTCGTGTTTTACAATTGTTGTGTGATGATCAGGGGCAGTCAAGTTGTAGGGTTCTCGAATTCTTGGATGATGACTCACTTTGCATATTAAACTGGAACATTTTAATTGAATTGCTAAATTATGATACTTCATGTGAAATATAATTATGAATTTATTATTTAAATTGTGTTTAACTTTGTTCCCTAGAGCTTTGAGTTGAGGTGAGAAAGCCTCTGTGGTTACTGGTTTCATGATATTAATGAGTACATGATAAAGATGGGACCATACTAATAATGATCTCTTGATAACATCTTTTGAGAATATTGTGATACAGACAAGTTCCATTCCTTGTCTTGTATGTAATGGTCTAGAATGGATGGTGGCAGCATTTCGTCTTCTACTATCTACTCTTCTACTTCTACTATCTACTATTCTACTTCTACCTATCTACACCTCTCCCTTCACCCCTCTCTAAAACTCTCACTTTCAACTAATGACCCTCCTCGCTCCTCCGACCTCTCTACCTCTCACCCCCAAACCCTCACTAATTACTTCACTATTCATTTCTTTCCTCTCGTTTTCTCTTATTCGTTTGTGGCAAGATTCTGTATTCTAGAGTTCTCTCTAGAGTTTCGGATAGGTGATCCAGTTACGGCGCCTTGTATTCTTAGCACCTAGGTAGTCAAATACCTAGGTTACAAGGTGTTGAACGAGAAGGGTTGCCTTAGGAACTCTGGGAGTGCTCTAGAATAGTTAGCTAACTGGGGACGGGATAACGGACTAGAGAGAGCTGTTTCCCCCGGCCTCGTTAGTTAACTGGGGAGTGGAATAATGGACAAGATAGAGCTATTTCCCCCACCCCCCCGTTACAATGTTGGCAGCGGTGTTGAACAATGTTTAAGGTATTGGTGTTCATTTAACATTGTTCAGTCCCACGTGTCTTTTTGCCGCTCAGGTGCTATCAGGGAGATCTTGACAGGTGTTTAATATTCGCGATTTAGCGAGCTTTTTCCAGGTTAGGAGATAGTGATTCTCTGGTGATTTGGTTTAGTGATTTTGTGAGTTTTGTGAAGTTCAGGGAATGTTCACCAGAACTTGCGTGTGTAGTGTTTTATGTTAGTGATAAGATTTGGTAATTTGGGAACTTAGCGGTTGGTTGGTAGTGGAGCTCAGCTGAGTGTGACAGGTGACCTCGCATGTCCCACGGGGACACCCAGCCACCACTGGTCTCCAGGTCAGTGGGGAGTGGCAGGTGTAGTTCTTAAGTAGTTTAAGTAGTAGTTCTGCTCAGATTATTGCGATCGACTGTTTTACTCCATTTGAACGCAATAACCCGAGGTGTACTGGTATTGTACAGCATGCTAGGGGGAGGCTTAGTATGTCAGTAGACTTCACGTTGGGGACGCTCGACGTTAGATAGTCTGGTCACAGGGGTGGCAACAGTTTTGAGTTGTTGACCGGCGGAGAAGCTAGGGAAACACTCTGGGTCACGTAGGTGGCTGTAGGTTAAGGGTGGGAGTAACGGCTGGTTAATTATGTACTTAAGATTAGGAACGGTATAGTTAAGTTAGGCTAGTGTTTGGTCTATTAGTTTTGATATTTATTGTGTTGATTTTTTTTTGTGACAAGTTACAAGTAGTGATGACCTTATTCTCTCTTCTCTAAACTTTACTCTGTTACTGTTTTATGTTCCACCAAGTCAATGTCATTCAGAGTTAATTGGATTATTAAAATTTGAGTGTAGTCGTTGCCAGGAGGAGAGCGGTATGACTTGACTGTGTGAACCCTATACAAACTACAGGGTCACACAACAGCATGGAACACGGGTATTGTCGCCTTTATGTTCATCCACAGGTGGGAGCCAGAGGAGAGGCGCGACGCATATGCAGAAGAGAGAGACGGCTGCTTGGTACCACACTCAGGGGCGTTCCTCACCACCACGACGACCAGCCCCCTACCTGGATGTAAGAGCCACCACCATCACCCCAGGGGACCCCGAGATAAAGCCCTCTCGGTCGGTCAACATTGGTCTACCCAGTGGACCCCAGGACGGACGGACCCCAGTGGACCCCAGGTCGTTCTGCAGACGACCCCAGACGACCCAGTAAAGATGGAAGAGGAGCAACAACGACTCCAGTCTGTCCCACCAACATCGGTCTACCCAGGATGGACCCCAGGACGGATGGACCCCAATGGACCCCAGGTCGCTTGTCAAAGACCCATGGGAGGAGGAAGAGAGAAGAAAGAAGAGAAGAAGAAAGAAGAGAGAAGAAGGAAGAGAGAAGAAAGAAGAGAGAAGAAAGAAGAGGAGAAGATAAGACAAGCTGAGTGAGACACGATGCCTAGTGTCCCTTGCTGGTGTCAGCATCATTGCATGGGGCGTAATCGCAAGACAGGATCGTTTGCCTTAACTGGCCGCCCCTCCTGCAAGCATTGCACTGAGAAACAAAATATTAGATTTATGTAATTTCTCTTAGAATATTATATGTATAAGAAATGTAAATACATAATAGAAATAATATTAGCATCAGTCAAAGAAATCTACGAAAGAGAGACAGTAAGGCTTAGTTGTAAGAAGACTTCACTAAACCCGTTTCACTGTTCGAATACTCGTAGACGTGATCACATTGCCCAAATAATGGATGATACACCAGTAGGGAAAGTCGTGTGTAGAGGAAGAATTGCTCTGCTTGTCTTCACCAACACGCTGTAATTGCAAAAATGTTATAGAATTTGACTGGGCTAGAGATTTATTCCACTATTCATTAAAACTTGAGAATAACGTGGAAAGAACCGAACATGAGTGTTTTGGTCGGTAAATGACATAACGACGAGCTACCTACAGTAATAATTTATTAGATAATGCACTACACATAAAACATACATAACGTAGGCTTGTTGGCACATTTACAGTCGCCGATATCACGTCAATTAGTCCCTTACGTTCATTGCTGTTGAAGGTCAAATTCGGGGACGCGATTATCTTGTCAGAAACGAGAATATACAGTACGAAGCACTGTACGACCACGTATTATATCTGCAATGGCTGCCGCTTGTAAATCTGTGTGTACTCGTAGCGGAGCCGTGTGCCGAAAAGCCACCTCCCCCATACCCAGAGGCCCGAACACGCATGCACAGAGACGCTCATAGCGATCTCGAGCTTAAACCAATTTGGTTTACTAGTAATTATTGAGGGAAATAAAGGAGTACGATTTAAACTATCGTCACCAGTAAATATGTTGAATAATAATACCTCTTCTCGCAAGGCAATTGCGAGAAGAGGTATTCACATAATTCACGAAATGAATACTTCTTTCATAATGAACAATATTTTTAGAAAGAAAGGACAATTAACTGAACTCTATAAATCTCTAACATTCGTGGAAGACTTCATGTTTCAGTCTGCTATCGACGCTTGGTGTCAAGATGGCTGGGTAATTTCTATCTAAATCATGCCTGATTTAGCATATCATGCCTGATACACCAACGATTTTAATTCTACGTGTTAGTGTTATTAGTAAATGTTAATATAAGGAGTTGAGAGGAGATTCTTCACCACCAGCTATGGCCTCACCACCAGCCATGTTGTCATCACCAGCCATAGGGTCACCACCATCCAAGGCGTCACCACCAGCCATGTCGTCACCAGGAACCATGGATTCACATTCAGCCTTAGCGTCACCACCAGCCATAGAGTCATCACCAGCCATAGCATCGTCACACCAGTCTCCGTGGAGTAGTAGTAAGACCATGGCGTCATCACCCTTAATGGCGTCACCACCAGCCATAGCATCACCACCAGCAATGAAGTCACCATCAGACATGGCGACATCACCAGCCATTGTGTCTCCACCAGCAATGGTGTCATCACCTTCCATGGCATCATCACCAACAATGGCGTCACCACCAGCTATTGCGTCACCATTAGCCATTTCGTTACCACCAGCCATGTCAGCACCTCCAGCCATTGCGTCATCACCAGCCATGGTGTCACCAGCAGCCATGGTGTCACCACCTGCCATGGTGTCACCACCAGGTATGGTGTCATCACCAGCCATGGTGTCACCACCTGCTATTGCATCGTGACCACCAGAGAGGATCAACAACAACCCCAGTCTGTCCCACCAACATTGGTCCACCCAGGATGGACCCCAGGATGGACGGACCCCACTGGACCCCAGGATGGACAGACCCCACTGGACCCCAGGATGGACGGACCCCACTGGACCCCAGGTCGCTTCTCAAAGACCCATGGGAGAAAAAAGAAAGAAGAGGAGGAGGGAGGGAAGGGAGTTATCAGGGGAAAGCGCCGAATGTGGGAACCGACCTGTGAGATTTATATTTATTTAATTTATATGAATTTATATTTACGTTAATTTATATACTTCGATAGCAATTTGTATAATGATAAGTGGACTGTATTTCTGCAATAATCTCATAATCTCACAAATCGATCCTCTACACATTAGAGGGGGGGTTTATATTAATTTAATTTATATATATGCAGCCAATCAAACTACAGTATTAGACTACATACATTGAAGAGGTTCCTTATCTTATAGTACAGCAGGTTAGTCCACCAGGTATAACTAGGGTGTAGACACCACATTTTCCCTCTTTGAGGTAGCTTCCATCATCCTGGTAACTGATGCACAAAGCATGCTTCCTCGTCTTGACCTGTCAAAAGGGTGCTAGCTATAAAGCCAGAATCCTATATATGACAGGTATATCATAGAAAATACTATACATGGAACAATGAAGACCTGGCTTAATTATCTTTAGTTTAAGGCTACCACGTGCTCTAACCGGGTCACCCTATATAATGACATTAATGGGCATAAATGAAAGATACATGGGTTTCGGAAGAACACTTAACTTGATTTGTTGACAGCGTGTTGATAATGGTACACCTTTGGTTTCCATAACACTACGTCCAAGTAAAATTAACAGGAGCCGAATTTGCTCCTGTGAGCCTCTGGTCTAGTATCAACAATGGCTGCCCCTCCTTCCTCACTGACGCCTGGCTTACATTGTCCAGATGACAGAAAGTGATAGAAGGGTTACATTTACTCTACTTTAATATTGATAATTAAGTTAATTTATATGAGATATTTTTATGATGGTAAAGTCCAAAGACTAATGTATTTAAGAATAATTCCCAGCAGAATAGCTGGTGAATTATAATAGTATGTGGTGATGATATCCCGTTTTCTATAGACGGTAATTCCACTACAAGTTACGTTTTCTATGGGTAACTTGTTTATACAATACAGCTATTATCTGTATGATATATTAAATGGTGTCGGATTTTCCGACACCGAACCATTACAATTATATAGCACGTGGAAGGGGTCAGGATAAGGATTTGGGATGGGACGGGTGGAAAGAATGGTGCCCAACCACTTGGACGGTTGGGGATTGAACGCCGACCTGCATGAAGCGAGACCGTCGCTGTACCGCCCAGCTCAAGTGGTAGGGCTAGAAGAGGAGGAGAAGATAAGGTCAAGCTAGAACATGATGCCTAGTGTTCCTTCTAGGTGTCAGCATCATTGCATGGAGCGTAATTGCAAGACAGAATCGTTTGCCTTAACTGGCCGCCGCTCCAGCAAGCATGTTGCTCTGTTGAGTGATTCATCCCTGTGTCGTGCAAACTTGATGTAGCTGTCTGAAGTGGCTCTCTGAAGGAGACGTGCTGGAGCAACAGGGAGGCTGAGAATAGAATGGATTCTACGGTTCCAACTACATGGAGGTTTCGAAACTTGCAGTTCCCTTTATGCTGTGAAGAACCCCAAGATACGGCAATCATGGTGACGGACGTACGGCCAATTCAAGATCAGTTGGGACAACCGAATTCCACGGTCCTGTGCGCAGTGCAAGAAGTACAGTTTCCACTGCGTTGTTGTGCGTCAACGACAGAGAGGCGACTGATGCAGTTGTGTTGATGAAAGGCGTCACAGGAATATCTACAAGACCAAGCAGTGATATCGCCCAACCAGAAACAACTGATGTCGGTCGTACTTGTAGGCCCCTCCTAACCACTGCATACTCCGCCTCCATGCAGGTCGCACACCAAACCTGTGTCAGGTTAGGTTAGGGTCAGTAAGTTTCATTTCTTTGAACTGTAACCTGGGGCTGGTCCCCCCCGAGTTCGGTTTAGATGATCTACCTGCACACCTGCTCTAACAAGGTGGTCCTTTATAGACTTACCTCGCCTCCAGGCGGTCATGGGAGGATTTTGTGGGAATTTTACCCAAGATGGATGTTCACTGTACGTTTCCCTCATCCATGTCCATACTTCCTGGAGTTTTATCTTAAGCTGTGCTGCAAGGTCGGGGAAAAAAAGGGTTGGAAGAATCCATCTCTTGTCTTCCACTTCTTGGTTCTAGGTCTGAGTAGCTCTGCCCTTGTTTTTCTCTGAGTTTCCCCTGGGCCGCATGTATTATTGTCTCTGGGTAAACAAAAACATATTTTTCAAACAAAACAAAACAAACTGGGTAAACAAAAACATAATTGTCTCTGTGTAAACATAAAAACATATTTTGTCAAACAAAAACATATTTTTGTTTGTTAGAGTAGGATGATGAAAAATTGTTTAGCTAGGATGTAATTTTTTTTTATAAAGTTTTTCCACCCAGCTTATTGGCATTAGCAGTGTTGCAAAAACTTTATTAAGGGGGGAAAGGGAGATGTAACACTGTAAAGTGGTTTTGAATTTAATATATATATATATAGAACAGGAGTCCAAGGGGTTGTCATAGCCAGGGAGTGGTAATGGGGGACGAGCTCCCATGACCTATAAAATGCTCCTATTCGGTATGCGTCTCCAATAGCCTCTGACAACCAAGTCCAACTCCTGGCCTGCACGGATGGCTTAGTCTTTAAGTTTGGCGGAACTGCTTTTACCGACAGGAGAAGGGGTGAGGGCGTGCCTCTGGCGCCTTAAAAACAGCTGCTCCGGGTAGATGGGACTCGATAGCCTGGGAAGGCAGCCCATCTAGGGGAAGGAAAACCCTGATTTTAAACCTCCGCTACCTTGCGGCCATACCCCTTTTTTGGGAAAAGCTTCAGGAGCCAACCTCGAGGAAAAACCCAGAGTTGGATCCCCTAAGGCAGTTCGTTGTTGACGTCGACCTCGTTCTGGCAGCTCCTGCAACGTTGCTGGAACCATGTGTATTGGCATTTGCCTTTCTATTGGATAATTTCAGCAACGTGGAGAGGAGGGACCTGCTGCATGGGTAACAGCTTCTCCTTCAAATCTACCTACCCAGGCTTTGCGCCCTGTCAGGGCGCAACTCCATAGTCTTCCGAGACTGAAGGTTGCCTACTACTACTAGAACAAGAAGTCACAGACAAGATGTCGAAAGGCGTCAGGTTGGCGGCCCCTAGTAATTAAGAAACTCTCACCTCTACGTGTTAATGACCACCAAGTGACCAAGGTCAGGTCATGGGAAGTTGACATGGTCTCCGCTAATCTCATAATTGCAGGCGGCTAGCCAGGGGTGACCTTCAAACATGCCGCCAATTTAAGGTGTGGCTTGGTAGTTTGCCTGGGGCTATCTACTTGTGGGCGGAGTTAGCTAGTTGGTCCCCAATATATACCAGGGTATTGTACACTGAGATAGACAGAGAGACAGGAGACAGGAGAACAGCCAGCAGAGCAGAACCGAGAGGCTGTCAGCCGGACGGGGTGGACAGTCTCTGTCAACTACAGTCCCCCCCCCCCTCTCAAGCCAGCTATAGGCAGACACTTGGTGAGTTGATCATGAAAGGTGACGTAGTCGTGTTTACTAGTGTTGTGTGACAATCAGGGGAAAGACGGTTGTAATGGTCTCGAATTCTGGTGTAGTGACTCACTAGGTACATTAAAAATGAACCTTCAGTTCGATTGCTGGAATTCTGATATTTATCATGCTAAATAAATAATTGATTCATTTACTTTTAATTTTACATTAATTGTGTTCCCAAGTTCTTGGAATTTATGATATATGCAAAATAGAGTGTTGAGTACTCTTTAGTTAAAGAATCTTGTCTGGAACATGATTCCAGTTAAATCATGCTAATGATGACCTGTTGATACTTTTAGAGAATTTTGTGATACCGACAAGTTCCATTCCTTGTCTTGTATATAATGGTCTTGAATGGATGGTGGCAGTCTACCTTCTACTATCTACTTTTCTACTTCTACCTCTAACACTACTTCCTATTCATCTCCGTACCCTCTCTCCCTTTTACCTGACTACACTCCTCCCTCCTCCCGCCTAGTCCTCCCTCCTCCCTCACCCCAAACCCTCACTAATTACTGTTTTATTCATCTCTTTCCTTTTGTTTCTCTGATTCGTTCGTTTCAGTGAATTACTCTAGAGTTCTCTTGAGTCACGGGTACCTGATCAGGTTAGGTGATGAATTAGAGAGCTGCAGTAGGGACTCTGGGGGGAGCTTTAGATTAGCAAACTGGCAGGGGGGGGGGGAAATAATGGACAAAAGAAAGCTATTTCCCTCACTCCCCCATTAGAATAGTTAAATAGGGGTGGAATAATGGACATGATACAGCTATTTCCCCCACCCCGCGTTACAACCTTCCATGGTGTCAGTAGTAGGGGTGAAGGCTAAAGAGGATTTTTTTGTTTTGGAAAAAAATCCTGTTTAGCGCTTCATGGTTTTCAGGTGAATTTGGGCAGTCACAGATTTGGAAGTAAGGAATTCTTATGAGGAAAATAATTTCTGAGATTTTAGACGTTTGTTAAGAGTTCATATGATGAAAATAAGATCTTAGAAGTTTGTTAAGAGTTCCTATGGGAGAAATTAAAAAAATCCCGTTTTGCATATCATGGTTTTCAGGTGAATTTGGGCAGACACTGATTTGGAATTAGGGAATTCTTATGAGAAAAATAATGTCATAGAAGTTTGTTAAAAGTTCATAAGAGAAAAATAATTTCCGAGATCTTAGAAGTTTGTTAAGAGTTCTTACTGGAGAAATTCAAATTTTTCAGAGTTCAGTTTTAAGAAAATATTTCAGAGTTTCAAATAATCATAGAAGTTTATTTATATGTTTATGACCAAATTTTGTAAAAAGACCATTTTCAGAGAATATTGTCTAAGACGTTTTGTTATGGAAAACAGTATCTTAGTCATGACTTTAAGTTTTATAACCATTTACGGCTGTTTCACCTGTAAAAATACCGAAATTAACAGAGTCCTATTGCTAACTTAAATTCTTCAGAGTCCACTTTGTTAACAAAATTCTTCAGAGTCTAGTTTGAGCCTGAAAATATTCAGAGTCCAGTTTATCCCTGAAAATAATCAGAGTCAAGTCTTACCCTGAAAATTAACAGAGCCCACTTTGTGCCCAAAAATATTCAGAGTCCACTCTGTGAGCAAAATTAGTCAGAGTCCGTTTGTAGACAGAAATTCGCCAGAGTCCAGTAAAGACCAAAAAATCATCAGAAGCCACTTTGTGCCAAAAATATTCAGTGTCAAGTTCAAGATCGAAATTAATCAGAGCCCAATTGAAGATCAAAATTTGTTAGAGACCACATTTTCGCTACTAATAGCCCAATTTCCACGAAATTTAAACAGTCATATTTCAGACGTAGTGAAATATATGAAGTCAGTAAGCAAGTTCTAGCTCCTGTCTCCCTCCGTAGTTCTTTCTCGTATCTTCGTTAATACCTATTCAATTTCCCTGAAACTTATACCCTCTGTATGTCAGACACAGTAAATAAGATCAAGTCAGTTACTGAGCTCCAGCTCATGTCCTGCACCTTAGTTCAATGTTCATCAAATTAACTCAGATCAAGTCCCTCTCCAGTCTATCAAAATAAACATCATGGCCTTTAATACCCTTTTTGTACTCAGCTATGTAATATTCACACGGTCAAATAACACCTTTACCTTCAATACCTTTTGTTTACCCAAGTAAGCAATAATCACACGGTCAAAATCTTACCTTACCCTTTCCCTCCCTTACCTTCTTATCCCCCAACTTATCCAAACCTTCAATAATCGTACTGTATTTGCATATTTTATCTATATTCACTGTGTTCTTCGCATTCTTTTCCATGTTTTGTGTGTTCACTCCATGTTCTACAAATGTTCACAGCGTGCTCAGTTCATATTTTTTCACCAGTTTCCAATTTTTCTGTTTTCTACCATTTTCCTCGAATGTTCACTATGTTCTTTGTCACGTTTTCATGGACGTCATATGTTCTCTGTACAACTTTTGTAGTCAATATTCATGTTCTCAATGTTCTTAGCTTGTTCTTCATATGTTCAGTGTTCATTTTTTTGTATTCCCAATGTTCCTTATCATGTCTTCATGTTCTCTGTAAGTTCATATGCCCTGCATGTTCACTGTGTTCATCAACTTTTTTTACATGTTTTCTGTTTTCCCCGTATGTTCACTGTGTTCATTCCCTTACTTAGTCTCAATTTTTTATGTTCTTTGTTCCTTTAAACCAATTGTTTCTTCCATTCACTAACTAGTTCTTTGTCAAATATTATCAACCGAAATACAGTTCCCCCAACAAATTTAGTCACCCAGTTTTATTTGCAAAACTATGTCAAAGTTATTCTCGTAGTTAACTTAATATTTCTTACCATCATCGTTCTTAACTAAAATAATCTTTCTCTTAGCAAGAAATAGTCAAAGGAAACCTTCCAATACTGTTCATAACTAACTTTATCCATCGTCAAGTAACTGAAAATAGTCTTGTTCATCATTTCTTAACAGCCATTATGTTTCGTCAAGTAAGAAAAAATAGCTGAAGATATCTTTCATCGCTGCTGTTAACTGACATTATACTTTGCGAAGTGCAAAAAATAGTCTCCGTCATCATATTTTCTTGTCTTTCCTCAACTAAAAATAGTCAAATGGAACATCGTTCTACACTTTTGTAACTAACTGTATACTTCAATGAGTAAGAAAAATAGTCAAAGACACTCTTCGAGATATCAAAGACTTACTCATTTCATCAATGTTGCACTCAAAGACATCCTTTGAGACATCAAAGACACTCTTTGAGACATCAAAGACACTCTTTGAGACATCAAAGACACTCTTTGAGACACCGAAGTTACTCTTCGAGACATCAAGGCCACACTCAGATACACCCAAACTCCTCTTCGTCCATCAAAGTTATTCTCAGAGATATCTAAACTTATACTCAGAGACTTCTAAAGTTAATCTCGGTCATCAAAGTTAATCTCTAAGTCTCCTTCGTTATTCAGTGAAGCTAAGTGAGACATCCTTATTCAACAAAGCTGTCCTCAGAGCCATCAAAAAGTTAAATACTGTCATCAAGTTAATCTCTAAGTATCGTTTCGTACATCAGAGAAGTTTTCTAAGATATCTTTGTTCATCAAAGTTATTCTCAGAGACATCCAAAGTTATTCTCAGAGACATGTAAAGTTATTCTCGGAGACACCAGAGTCATCAAAACTTATTCTCAGAGCTACCAAAAGTTATTCTCAGAGTCATCATAGGTGTTGCCAGAGTCATCAAAGGTATTCTCAGAGTCATCATAGGTGTTGCCAGAGTCATCAAAGGTATTCTCAGAGTCATTTAAGGTAATCTCTAACTCACTCTCGTTCATCAAAAGTTGTTCTATATGACATCAAAGTCATCAAAAGTTATTCTCTGAGCTATCAAAAATACTACTCATGTTCTCAAAAGTCTTCAAAAATATTCTCAGAGTCATCAAAGGTAATCTCTAACTCACATTCGTTCGTCATAATCATTTTCTAAGTCATTAAAGTTGTTCTCTAAGACATCAAAGTCATTCTCAGAGTCATGAAAGTTATTCTTAGTCATCAAAGGTAATTTCTAAGTTACTTTCATTTATCAAAGTTATTCTCTAAGTCATGAAAGTTATTCTCAGAGACATTAAAAATTAATCTCAGTCATCAAAAAGTTAATCCCAGTCATCAAATGTTATTCTCTAAGTAACCTTTCGTTCATCAGAGAAGCTTTCTAAGACATCTTCATTCATCAAAGTTGTTCTCTACATCATAAAAGTTATTCGCTAAGTAACCTTTCGTTCGTCAGAGAAGCTTTCTAATACATCAAAGTTGTTCTCTAAGACATCAAAGTTATTTTCAGAGTCACCTTCGTTAATCAAAGAAAGTCTCCTTCTTCCAACAAGTTATTTTTGAAGACATCTTCAGTCATAAAATTTCTCTCCAAAATATAACTAGTTCAGCTTTTCATATTAAACCTGCACTTCTGTTAAAATATATTTTCTTAGACACTTTACCTTTAAAACTGTTCTCTGTACAACACTGCTAAAACCTGCGTAACCTATCGTCCCCACCCAATGTTACTTACTTACCTAACATAACGTTCCTAAACCTAACCTAGCTTGTATAACCTAACCTAACTAACCCTATCCTTACTTAACTTATCCTAACCTATAGATAACCTAACCTAACCTAACCTCAAGAAGATAACCTAACTTACCCAACCTAACCTAACTTAACTAACCCAACCTAACCTAACTTGCATAACCTAACCTATCTTACCCAACATAACCTAACCTAAACTAGCTTAACTAACCTAACCTAACTTAACTTGCTTAACCTAACCTAACTTACCCAACCTAACTTAGCTTGCATAACCAAACCTAACCTAACTTGCATAACCTAACCTTACCTAACTTAACCTAACATATCCTAACTAACCAAACCTAACCTAACATAACTTACCTAAAATATCATACCTAACCTAACCTAACTTACCTATCCTAACTTAAGTTACATAACCTAACTTACCCTTCCTAACTTAACTAACCCAACCTAACCTAACCTAACTTGCATAACCTAACCTAACCAACCTAACCTAACTTAACTAACCTACCCTAACTTGCATAACCTAACCTAACTTGCATAACCTAACCTAACTTACCCAACCTAACCTAACCTAACTTACCCAACCTAACCTAACCTAACTTGCATAACCTAACCTACCCAACCTAACCTAACTAACCTACCCTAACTTGCATAACCTAACCTAACTTGCATAACCTAACCTAACTTACCCAACCTAACCTAACCTAACTTACCCAACCTAACCTAACCTAACTTACCCAACCTAACCTAACCTAACATAACTTACTCAACCTATCATACCTAACCTAACCTAGCTTGTATAACCTAACCTAACTTAGCCTAACTTACCTAACCTAGCTTTCATAACCTAACCTAACCTAACTTACCTATCCTAACTTAACTAACCTAACTTAACTTACCTATCCTAACTTAACTAACCTAACCTAACCTAACTTACCTTACCTAACCTACCTTAACCTAACCTTACTTACCTAACCTAGCTTTGTTGTAATCCACAAGTTAGTAGGAATTATTAGCTAGAGGATCATTACTACAACACTTAACGAATGATGATTGGAAGTACATGTTAAGTAGACAGACTATGGATCACATATCTAAGAAAGGTCAAGGGATTAAGACCACAGCTACTTAGCCAAATTAATAATTCCTGGAAAGAGGAATTATTCTTCTTCAGGCTTCTAGGAACAAGATTTCTGCTTCTAGGGATAAGGTTAATCGGATTATACCTTCCTTGAGATGCGGGGTGAAATGGTTGAGGTAGATGGCTGATTGGAGCCAGTCTGATTGTGGGAGTTGAACTGAGAAGTCCTCTGGTTCTCCGTTTGCGGCAGCAGCGAAGTGTAGCAGGCAGCTATGCGAGAGCCTGATGTGATCTTAGTGACGAAGTTAAGTCTGCAGTATGTGAGTATTGAATGTAAGACTAACCGGGTGTGGAGCGTTGTAGTAATCATTCCGTATTAGGGACTTAGGCGGAAGTTACGAGTGCAAGTGGTGACCGCGGAGGTCAAGTGGTCTATGGGTATTGGAAGTGTATTTACCTAATAGAGTATGTTAATATGTTATTATTTGTCAGAGTCTATTCTTTGTAATTAAATGACAAATCCCGACGGCCTTTAAATATCTTCGATATGTCCCTTCGATATGTCCCTTCATTGTGTTCCTGGTTTGGTTGGTGAGGGAATGTTAGGAAATTGGTAGACGAGATATTTGGTGGCAGCGCAAACAGGTTTTGGAACACTTTGCGAGATGAAGGAAGTGTGGTTCTGGTTTAGTTGGTGAGGGAATGTTCGGGAAATGGTAGACATCGGGTTGTGGCGAGAATGGTGGTTACTAGACGGAGGAAAGAAGGGTCAGGTGAGACCAGGTCAGAGGAGTTAGTTAATTAAAGGGACTAGGCCATTGTGGGGCACATGTGGGGTTTATTTCTTTCTTTCCAGATTCCCGCAACGAGAGACGGCTAAGAGGCAAGTCTGGATCACTGAAGCATCGGGATCCAAAACAAGTGCACTGTTCGTAGTGCGGATTATACAGTGTTCATAGTGCGGATTATACAGTGTTCGTAGTGCAGATTATACAGTGTTCGTAGTGTGGATTATACAGTGTTCGTAGTGCGGATTATACAGTGTTCGTAGTGCGGATTATACAGTGTTCGTAGTGCGGATTATACAGCGCACATAGCCCGCACATGGCCATGTGCGGCCATGTGCGGGCCAAGCGATGGGTGGGCCAAGCGAGCCGCACCTTGGAGCTTGTTTTATATCGTTAGTAAGGCGGAAATAGTGAGAAATCGTTGCTAAGGTGAAATTAAACATTAAAACTACGTAATTTAAAGTTAATTAAATTTCATGTAACGTGTAAATCGAATATTTTAAGGATAATGAAATATTTCCTAAAGTACTGTGCGAGTTCCGGCGTTGTCAGGTATAGATACAGAAAATAGGCGCAGTGAATTATGGACGCCTTCGCATAGCGAGCGACGCATAATTTGACGTCTGGGGTTCGCTGTCTAGTGTACCATGGAGAGGGCCATGGAGATTTTTAGTGGGTGCAGGTAGCATTATGGAGAGTGTTACCTTGGGACACGGGGAGCGTGTCCCGTTGGTGGGGGTGTGTGGCGCAGGGAGTAGTGCATGGTTGTGTATTGGTGGTTGGACGCCAAGTGTAGTGCATGGTTGTGTATTGGCGTTTGAACGCCGGGGTGTGTAGTGTAATGCACGTGTAGTGGCTTATTAAACGCCAGCGTAATGCATAGTATTTACTGTAGTGAAATGTGCATGTTTTGACTGTTGATATTATGGATGTAGTATAGTGCATGACATTGTTGGCATTGTAGCGCCAAGGTGTAGCATGTGTAGCATAACTTGTTGTTGTAACACCGGGTGTATTGTAGACATTAGCATTGAAGTATGTTAACGCAGGTGGTAGAGTGTGGCGGGTGGCCACTACACAAGAAATTATGCCTGACGAGTGTTGGTCAGGTAATTAACGGATTACGAGAGAAAAGGGAGTGTGTGTGACGTCTGGTTACTTATTGGTGGTGTTATTGGTGGTGACGTCTCGTGGTGTTTTGATGCGCTCTGGCGCAAGGCATATGCCTGTGGTGGTAATGGTCTTGGGGGACGCCGTGTGTGTTGTGTTGATGGCGTTGAAGACGCTGTGTGTATGTTGAGGGCGTTGGGGACGCCGTGTGTTGTGTTGAGGGCGTTGGGGACGCCGTGTGTTGTGTTGAGGGCGTTGGGGACGCCGGGTGTTGTATTGAGGGCGTTGGGGACGCCGTGTATTGTGTTGAGGGCGTTGGGGACGCCGTGTGTTGTGTTGAGGGCGTTGGGGACGCCGTGTGTTGTGTTGAGGGCGTTGGGGACGCCGGGTGTTGTATTGAGGGCGTTGGGGACGCCGTGTATTGTGTTGAGGGCGTTGGGGACGCCGTGTATTGTGTTGAGGGCGTTGGGGACGCCGTGTGTTGTGTTGAGGGCGTTGGGGACGCCGTATGTTGTGTTGAGGGCGACGCCATGTGTTGTGTTGAGGGCGTTGGGGACGCTGGGTGTTGTGTTGAGGGCGTTGGGGACGCCGTGTGTTGTGTTGAGGGCGTTGGGGACGCCGTGTGTTGTGTTGAGGGCGTTGGGGACGCCATGTGTTGTGTTGAGGGCGTTGGGGACGCCGTGTGTTGTGTTGAGGGCGTCGGGGACGCCGTGTCTTGTGTTGAGGGCGTTGGGGACGCCATGTGTTGTATTGAGGGCGTTGGGGACGCCGTGTGTTGTGTTGAGGGCGTTGGGGACGCCGTGTGTTGTGTTGAGGGCGTTGGGGACGCCGTGTGTTGTGTTGAGGGCGTTGGGGACGCCGTGTGTTGTGTTGAGGGCGTTGGGGACGCCATGTGTTGTACTGAGGGCGTTGGGGACGCCGTGTGTTGTGTTGAGGGCGTTGGAGACGCCGTGTGTTGTGTTGAGGGCGTTGGGGACGCAGTGTGTTGTGTTGAGGGCGTTGGGGACGCCGTGTGTTGTGTTGATGGCGTTGGGGACACCGAGTGTTGTGTTGATGGCGTTTGGGACGCCGTGTGTGTTGTGTTGGTGGCGTTTGGACGCCGGTATGGAGTGTGGTGTTGTGGAGTATATGGTGGCGCAGGGGCGCCAGGTAGTGGTCGGTAAGGTGAGTATTGGCGTAGCAAGGTCGGTGCGTTAGGACGCAGGAAGTGGTTGTAGGGTTGTGTGGCGTTATATTGGGGTCATCAGTGGTTGGGATGACCAGAGGTGATGGTGTGTCGGAGTGGGTAAGTCTTATGGATAAGATGAAATGTGGATAATTGCAGGAGTTGGTGGCTGCAGTAGGCGAGCCAAGTCGATATATCTACAAGACTCATAAAAGACTAATAAAAATTCATTATTTTCATTAAAATTTTCATTAATTAAGTCGGAGTGGGTAAGTCTAATGGATAAGATTACAATGTAGAATTTCAAAATTTCAGGTGTTGGTGGTTGCAGTGGGCGAGTCAAGAAGATATACTAAATTCTCATTAATTGTTACAGGGATCTCGCTAGAGGCGAGCCAGTGGCAGTATGATACTTTAGTGACATTAGTTGTGAAATTATTTTAATGAGGTATTTATTGTGATAATGTATGTGCATGTATATACTGTATATTACCTCATCGGCACCATTACTGAGTGTTAGGCTTGAGAAGGTTTCCCGGGATCATGTCACAGAGCTTCAGGTAGAGTACAAGGGAAGCCATGAGGCTACACTCAATAATTCCAGAAAAAAAGGGGGAGAAAGTGAAGCGAACGTGACGTTATAGGCGAAATTCGTCCCCTGACATCAAAGCAGGGATAAGGGCCAGCTGCAATGGCTTTGCAGCTGCGCTCAGGCTATATACGGGGAGAGAGTAAGGAGCCGAAAGGGTGTCATGTAATAATGGGATCAAGCCAGGGGGCTCCGAGGGAATATTTTGCAGGAACAGCGGTCGGGAAGGTGTGAATACAGGTGGACACACTCTGGGCAGATGGGCCTAGAGTAATGTGCTACAGCTGTGGTGAGCACAGCAAGGAAGGATGACCAGAGAGCTGTGAGGTATCTACAGCGTTCTGGGGTTGGTGCCCTGGAACGAGACGTCAGCACAGACCCAAGGGAACATGACCCTGGGGTAGGAATCTCCGTTGCTCTGGAGGCCAGGATCACGATAGCTCAGAGCAACGATGGGACATTGACAACATTCACCAGGCTGGAGAGCCTGGGTTTTGTCTGGTTCATGGAGGATCTATGACCTAGCGACCATGGGACACGAAGACAAGAGAAGTGATGCTGCCAATTGTGGAGGAGGCCAGTGAAACATTGTGTGACCATTATAAGCCCTTATGTCAACAGTACAGGGCAAGATGTTAAATTGTTAGTAACTTATTACTAAGGATGAAGAACCTTAGATATATATGTGTGTGTATATATTAATGACTAGTGTCATTTCTGTTAAGTGCCAGCATTCTGGTCCATGTAATTTTATGGTTATGTTTGTATGTAATTATATGTCAGCAGTTTAGGTATATGTGCATTGTTGGAGATGGGAAAAATTATTACAGACTATTTTACCTATGCTATGATGTGAATATAATGTATATGTTGGAGAAGTGTTGTGAGTCATGTCGGGGAAAATTTTAATTTATTTCATCGTGTGTATGATGAACTTATTGGATGATTTTTTAGTTGTACATATATGATGGGTGCATCCTTCAGGTCCTTGCACTAATGGAACCATTGCAATGATGCATATGGGGACATATGCGTTTTTAAGGAGGGGAGTGGTGTTGTAATCCACAAGTTAGTAGGAATTATTAGCTAGAGGATCATTACTACAACACTTAACGAATAATGATTGGAAGTACATGTTAAGTAGACAGACTATGGATCACATATCTAAGAAAGGTCAAGTGATTAAGACCGCAGCTACTAAGCCAAATTAATAATTCCTGGAAAGAGGAATTCTTCTTCTTCAGGCTTCTAGGAACAAGATTACCGCTTCTAGGGATAAGGTTAATCGGATTATACCTTCCTTGAGAGGCGGGGTGAAATGGTTGAGGTAGATGGCTGATTGGAGCCAGTCTGATTGTGGGAGTTGAACTGAGAAGTCCTCTGGTTCTCCGTTTGCGGCAGCAGCGAAGTGTAGCAGACAGGTATGCGAGAGCCTGATATGATCTTAGTGACGAAGTTAAGTCTGCAGTATGTGAGTATTGAATGTAAGACTAACCGGGTGTGGAGCGTTGTAGTAATCATTCCGTATTAGGGACTTAGGTGGAAGTTGCGAGTGCAAGTGGTGACCGTGGAGGTCAAGTGGTCTATGGGTATTGGAAGTGTATTTACCTAATAGAGTATGTTAATATGTTATTATTTGTCAGAGTCTATTCTTTGTAATTAAATGACAAAACCCGACAGCCTTTAAATACCTTCCATATGTTCATTCATTGTGTTCCAGTACAAACCTAGTGGTACGCCTCAACGGTCTGGTGTGTGTAGGAGTATAGGAGGTAGTAACGGTTGTTGAGGCAAGGTGTTATGTGTTGTGTAATCGCTGTGTTCGGAATGAACCGGGGTTCAGCGTCATGACAGCTTACTTACCCTATCTTAACCTAACCTAACTTACCTAACCTAACCTACATTACCTAGCTTACCTACCCTAACTTACCTAACCTAGCTTACATAACCTATCCTAACCTAACGTACCTTACCTAACTTTACCTAACTTAACCTAACCTAACTTACCCAACCTATCCTTGCCTAACTTAACCTAACCTAACTTGCATAATCTAACTTAACATAACCTAACTTAAAGTAAATTACCTAACGTAACCTTACATACCCAAACTGACGTAACCTAACTCACCTAGTCCAACCAGACATGACCTAACTTATAATTATTCCTGCGTATCTTTTGTGTTTCGTCAATCAATGTTGCATATTCATTTAATCGTTTCAATAGTTAATTTCTCAAATGATCATTTATGCATTTCATGTGCTATCTGTTAAAGATTGGGTATTTAAGCATTTCAAAGGATTTTTGTTATATATGGGCATTTGTTCCTTTCAATTGTTATTTTTCTCAAATGGTGGTTTACGCATTTCAAGTGCTATTTGTTAAAGATTGGGTGTTTAATTATTTCAAAGCATTTTTGTTATATATGGGCATTTACTCGTTTCAAGGGTTAATTTCTCAAATGGTCATTTTTGCATTTCAAGGGTTATTTGTTAAAGTTTATCACGTTGCTCATAAGTTGTATTTATTATGTTATAATTGTTCTTATTCTTCCACCCCTTAACCTAACCTCTTTAATATTAGTGTATTCATTATGTTGGATATCATTTGTTCTTATTCCCCAACCCTTTAACCTAACCTTTCAGATGTAGTTTATTGTGTTTTGACGTATTTGTTGAATATATTATCCTTTTCCTAACCTTTCAGATGTAGTTTTGTTTCTCCTTTTTGTATATTTTACCCAAACCCACCATCCCACTTAACCTTTCTTCCTTCTTTTACTTTGTTTCTCCTACACCTTCTCTCCCCCTTTTTCTCTATCTGCATCCTTCTAACCCCCTTTTTCTCTATATCTTCCTTCTATCCCCCCTTTTCTCTCTCTCTCTTCCTCCCCCTCTGTCTCACTCATTTGCTCCAATGCTCTTATTTTTCTCAAATTCAAGTCTTAATGCTCCCATGCTCTCACTCTTTCTTATTCACTTATTTGTTTTCTCATATTCAAGTCTTAGTGCTCCAATGCTCTCACTCTCTCTCATTCTCTCTCTTCTTTGATCCCATGCTCTCACACTCTCATTCTCTCTTCTTTGATCCCATGCTCTCACTCTCGTGCTCTCTTGTTTTTCTCAATTTCAAGTCTTAGTAGATCTGTCTCTTTACTACTGTACTTATATTATTACTAAGATAAAGAATGAACTTATATGTGAAAACATAGTAAAAGAAGGAAGGAAGGTTAAGTGGGATGGTGGGTTAGGGTAAAATATACAAAAAGGAGAAACAAAATTACATCTGAAAGGTTAGGAAAAGGATAATATATTCAACAAATACGTCAAAACACAATAAACTACATCTGAATGGTTAGGTTAAAGGGTTGGGGAATAAGAACAAATGATATCCAACATAATGAATACACTAAGATTAAAGAGGTTAGGTTAAGGGGTGGAAGAATAAGAACAATTATAACATAATAAATACAACTTATGAGCAACGTGATAAACTTTAACAAATAACCCTTGAAATGCAAAAATGACCATTTGAGAAATTAACCCTTGAAACAAGTAAAATGCCCATATGTAACAAAAATCCTTTGAAATGCTTAAACACCCAATCTTTAACAAATAGCACTTGAAATGCATAAACCACTATATGAGAAAAATAACAATTGAAGCGAACAAATGCCCATATATAACAAAAATCCTTTGAAATGATTAAATACCCAATCTTTAACAAATAGCACATGAAATACATAAATTATCATTTGAGAAAAAAACTATTGAAACGAACAAATGAATATGCGACATTGATTGACAAAACACAGAAGATAAGCAGGAATAATTATGTAAGTTAGGTCATGTCTGGTTGGACTAGGTGAGTTAGGTTACATCAGTTTGGGTATATAAGGTTACGTTAGGTAATTTACTTTAAGTTAGGTTACGTTAAGTTTGATTATGCAAGTTAGGTTAGGTTAAGTTAGACAAGGATAGGTTAGGTAAGTTAGGCTAGGTTAAGTTAGGTAAGGTAAGGTAAGGTACGTTAGGTTAGGTAAGTTAGGTTATAATAGGTTATGTAAGCTAGGTTATGTAGGTTAGGTTAAGATAGGTTAGGTAAGATAGGGTATGTAAGCTGGTTAGGTAAGCAAGGTTAGGTTAAGGTAGGTAAGATAGGGTATGTAAGCTAGGTTAGGTAAGCAAGGTTAGGTTAAGGTAGGTAAGATAAGGTATGTAAGCTAGGTTAGGTAAGCAAAGTTAGGTTAAGGTAGGTTAGGTAAGTTAGGTAAGGTAAGTTAAGTTAGGTTAGATTAGGTTAGTTAAGTTAGGATAGGTAAGTTAAGTTAGGTTAGGTTAGGTTAGTTAAGATAAGATAGGTAAGTTAGGTTAGGTTATGTAAGCTAGGTTAGGTAAGTTAGGGTAGATAAGTTAGGTAAGGTAAGTTAGGTTAGGTTACACAAGCTAATTTAGGTTAGGTTAGGTATGATAGGTTAAGTAAGCTATGTTAGGTTAGGTTAGGTTGGGTAAGTTAGGTTAGGTTGGGTAAGTTAGGTTAGGTTATGCAAGTTAGGTTAGGTTATGCAAGTTAGGTTAGGTTATGCAAGTTAGGTTAGGTTAGTTAAGTTAGGTTGGGTTAGTTAAGTTAGGAAGGGTAAGTTAGGTTATTTAAGTTGGGTTAAGTTAGGTTAGGTAAGTTAAGTTAGGATAGGTAAGTTAGGTTAGGTTCGGTATGATAGGTTAGGTAAGTTATGTTAGGTTAGGTTTGGTTAGTTAAGTTAGGTTAGGTAAGGTTGGGTAAGTTAGGATATGTTAGGTTAAGTTAGGTAAGGTTAGGTTAGGTTTGCTTATGCAAGCTAAGTTTGGTTGGGTAAGTTAGGTTAGGTTAAGCAAGTTAAGTTAGGTTAGGTTAAGCAAGTTAAGTTAGGTTAGGTTATTTAAGTTAAGTTAGGTTAGGTTATGTTGGGTAAGATAAGTTAGGTTATGCAAATTAGGTTAGGTTGGGTTAGTTTAGTTAGGTTAGGTTGGGTATGTTAGGTTCAGTTAAGTAAGGATAGGGTTAGTTAGGTTAGGTTACGTAAGCTAGGTTAGGTTTAGGAACGTTATGTTAGGTAAGTAACATTGGGTGGGGAGGATAGGTTAGGTATGTTTTAGCAGTGTTGTACAAAGAACAGTTTTAAAGGTAAAGTGTCTAAGAAAATATATTTTACAGAAGTGCAGGTTTAATATGAAAAGCTGAACTAGTTATATTTTGGAGAGAAATTTTATGACTGAAGATGTCTTAAAGAATAACTTGTTGGAAGAAGGAGACTTTCTTTGATTAACGAAGGTGACGCTGAAAATAACTTTGATGTCTTAGAGAACAACTTTGATGTATTAGAAAGCTTCTCTGACGAACGAAAGGTTACTTAGCGAATAACTTTTATGATGTGGAGAACAACTTTGATGAACGAAGATGTCTTAGAAAGCTTCTCTGATGAACGAAAGGTTACTTAGAGAATAACATTTGATGACTGGGATTAACTTTTTGATGACTGAGATTAATTTTTAATGTCTCTGAGAATAACTTTCATGACTTAGAGAATAACTTTGATAAATGAAAGTAACTTAGAAATTACCTTTGATGACTAAGAATAACTTTTGATGACTCTGAGAATGACTTTGATGTCTTAGAGAACAACTTTAATGACTTAGAAAATGATTATGACGAACGAATGTGAGTTAGAGATTACCTTTGATGACTCTGAGAATATCTTTGAAGACTTTTGAGAACATGAGTAGTATTTTTGATAGTTCAGAGAATAACTTTAGATGACTTTGATGTCATATAGAACAACATTTGATGAACGAGAGTGAGTTAGAGATTACCTTAGATGACTCTGAGAATACCTTTGATGACTCTGGCAACACCTATGATGACTCTGAGAATAACTTTTGGTAGCTCTGAGAATAAGTTTTGATGACTCTGGTGTCTCCGAGAATAACTTTACATGTCTCTGAGAATAACTTTAGATGTCTCTGAGAATAACTTTGATGAACAAAGATATCTTAGAAAGCTTCTCTGATGTACGAAACGATACTTAGAGATTAACTTGATGACAGTATTTAACTTTTTGATGGCTCTGAGGACAGCTTTGTTGAATAAGGATGTCTCAGTTAGCTTCACTGAATAACGAAGGAGACTTAGAGATTAACTTTGATGACCGAGATTAACTTTAGAAGTCTCTGAGTATAAGTTTAGATATCTCTGAGAATAACTTTGATGGACGAAGAGGAGTTTGGGTGTATCTGAGTGTGGCCTTGATGTCTCGAAGAGTAACTTCGGTGTCTCAAAGAGTGTCTTTGATATCTCAAAGGATGTTTTTGGGTGCAACTTTGATGAAATGAGTAAGTCTTTGATATCTCGAAGAGTGTCTTTGACTATTTTTCTTACTCATTGAAGTATACTGTTAGTTACAAAAGTGTAGAACGATGTTCCATTTGACTATTTTTAGTTGAGGAAAAACATGAAAATATGATGACGGAGACTATTTTTTGTGCTCCACAAAGTATAATGTCAGTTAACAACAGCGATGAAAGATATCTTTAGCTATTTTTTCTTACTTGACGAAACATAATGGCTGTTAAGAAATGATGAACAAGACTATTTTCAGTTACTTGACGATGGATAAAGTTTGTTATGAACAGTATTGGAAGGTTTCCTTTGACTATTTTTTGCTAAGAGAAAGATTATTTTAGTTAAGAACAGTGATGGTAAGAAATATTAAGTTAACTACGAGAATTACTTTGACATAGTTTTGCAAATAAAGCTGGGTGATTAAATTTGTTGGGGGAACTGTATTGCGGTTGATAATATTTGACAAAGAACTAGTTAGTGAATGGAAGAAACAATTGGTTTAAAGAAACAAAGAACATAAAAAATTGAGACTAAATAAGGGAATGAACACAGTGAACATACGGGGAACACAGAAAACATGTAGAAAAAGTTGATAAACACAGTGAACATGCAGGAAATATGAACTTACAGAGAACATGAAGACATGATAAGGAACATAGGGAATACAAAAAAATGAACGCTGAACATGTGAAGAACAAGCTAAGAACATTGAGAACATGAATATTGACTATAAAAGTTGTACAGAGAACATATGACGTCCATGAAAACGTGACAAAGAACATAGTGAACATACGAGGAAAGTGGTAGAAAACAGAAAAATTGGAAACTGGTGAAAAAATATGAACTGAGCACGCTGTGAACATTTGTAGAACATGGAGTGAACACACAAAACATGGAAAAGAATGTGAAGAACACAGTGAATATAGAGAAAATATGCAAATACAGTACGATTATTGAAGGTTTGGATAAGTTGGGGGATAAGAAGGTAAGGGAGGGAAAGGGTAAGGTAAGATTTTGACCGTGTGATTATTGCTTACTTGGGTAAACAAAAGGTATTGAAGGTAAAGGTGTTATATGACTGTGTGAATATTACATAACTGAGTACAGAAAGGGTATTAAAGGCCATGATGATTACATTGATAGACTGGAGAGAGACTTGATCTGAATTAATTTGATGAACATTGAACTAAGGTGGAGGACATGAGCTGGAGCCAGTAACTGACTTGATCTTATTTACTGTGTCTGATATACAGAGGGTATAAGTTTCAGGGAAATTGAATAGGTATTAACGAAGATACGATAGGGAACTATGGAGGGAGACAGGAGCTAGAACTTGCTTACTGACTTCATATATTTCACTACGTCTGGAATATGACTGTTTAAATTTCGTGGAAATTGGGCTATTAGTAGCGAAAATGTGGTTTCTAACAAATTTTGGTCTTCAATTGGGCTCTGATTAATTTCGATCATGAACTTGACTCTGAATATTTTTGGCACAAAGTGGACTCTGATGAATTTTTGGTATTTACTGGATTCTGGCGAATTTCTGTCTACAAACGGACTCTGACTAATTTTGCTCACAGAGTGGACTCTGAATATTTCTGGGCACAAAGTGGGCTCTGTTAATTTTCAGAGTAAGACTTGACTCTGATTATTTTCTGGCATAAACTGATGAATTTCTGTCTACAACTGGTCTCTGAATATTTTCTGGTACAAACTGGACTCTGAAGAATTTTGCTCCCAAAGTGGACTCTGAAAAATTTAGGTTAACAACAGGACTCTTGTTAATTTTCAGGGTAAAACTTGACTCTGATTATTTTCAGGCATAAACTGGCCTCTGATGAAATTTGAGCTTTAAACTGTCTCTGACTATTTTTGGGTCTTTACAGGTGAAACAGCCGTAAATGGTTATAAAACTTAAAGTCATGACTAAGATGTCTGTTTTCCTTAACAAAACGTTTAAGACAATATTCCCTGAAAATGGTCTTTGCAAATTACGAGGTTTTGAAAACAGGTAAAATATGTCCGCAGAGTTTTACGTGGAAATGCTATGTCCTAAATTGGATTTTTTTCTGAATTTTTCTTTAATATTTTTCTACTTATTTTCATCATAAGAACTCTTAACAAACTTCTAAAATATCAGAAATTATTTTCCTCATAAGAATTCCTTAATTCCAAATCTGTCACTGCCCAAATTCACCTGAAAACCATGAAGCGCTAAAGAGGAATTTGAATTTCTCCCATAAGATCTCTTAACAAACTTCTATGATCGTATTTTTCTCATAAGAACTCTTAACAAACTTCTAAGATCTCAGAAATTATTTTCCTCATAAGAATTACTTAATTCCAAATTAGTATCTGCCCAAATTCACCTGAAACCCCTGAAGACATATGGGCCTCTTTCCAAAGTTCGTTGAATCCGGTGTGCCGTATCGTCCTCTTCCCTAATTTACCTGAAACCCCTGAATTTGTATGGGCCTCTTTTCCCCCCCCAAAAAAGAGACTGCTGATTCTTCATCCCTACTACTACTGGTGTCATCACCAGCCATGGCGTCACCACCACCCATTGCGTTACCACAAGCCATGGCGTCATCACCAGCCATGGTGTCACCACCAGCCATGGTGTCATCACCAGCCATGACGTCACCACCAGCCATGGTGTCATTACCATGTTACAAACTAGGTTTGTTGTAAGAATTATCCAGAAGGTTCCAGAAGTCTCGTGTAGGGACCTGACCTCAACATTACGCATTCCACTGGGGATTAGCAAGTCTGAGTCACAAAATGGCTGGCGTCTTTGTTCATAGTTTCGTATAAGGAATCATTCTATAGTATTCACTGATTTTGAGAAATTAACCTCTATTCATTTTGTATTCAAATTGTATTGTACAGTATTAATTTATAATATCAAAAGTATTCTAATTATTAGGAGACGTGAGTTAAGTCACCATCAGTGACGTCACGAGCCAGAACTAGGCTATAAGGCGGAGTGACCTGGCACTCATAGGTCACCAGAGGATTCCATGTCCTCTATTTCTCAATGGTCAAATAACCATTTTGTGATCGGGAGTAGCTCTTCCTTAAGATGCTTGTGTAATTTAACTTCAGATAAATAATTCAACCAATCTGGATCATTCAGTGCAACAGAGGTTAGTTGTTAAAACTTAAGCCGTGCTAGTAACTTGGTAAAACTTAGACTAGGCGGAAGGATACAATGCTCTGGTCTGGGTAGGGCTAGCCAAGCAGAGATCAGTGTGGTTTGAGTAGCAGCTCGGGAAGGTGGCCTTCCTATCATCAGCCTCCAGACAGCACGAACATCTAGCTGGTCGACGAAGGTAGAGTTGCTTTACGAGTAATTGTAGGGAATAGGTCACTCATTGCCTAGCTGGTCAATTAGGGAGTGTTCAAGTTTAGGAAGTGCCATTTCTTACAGTTTGTTTTAGTTTTGAATAAATTAATTAGTTATTAATTTGCATTTGCCTTATTTTCCATGTGTGTGTTATATTTATGTGAATTTTTCCTTGTCACGTGGTCCCCACGAGGCAGAGTTGAATTGGGCGCCGATTCTAACACCGAGTCATAATTCAGTATTCCCATTGATTTTTAATTCCACACTTAAGATCCAAGGTTATATGTTACTAGTGGGGATAAAGCCCCAAAGTTATTGATTAGCATGATCGATCCAGACCTCAATCATTGCTCAGGGTAACTGGTCTGGTGGTGGCGGCGGAAAGGCGACCCTAGGGTTTTGCTAGAAGCCTAGTCCATGTCATACGGGTTGTAGAATCTAAAGTCGGTCAATCGTCTTGAGACCACGTGGCGTGGGGTCGGCTTAAGTGAAAGTTTTGGGGTCCCTTGGTAGAGAACAAAAGTAAGATATGGGCAGAGGGAGAGTAAAGGGAGAAAAGATCATTCGAGAACCCCCTCACCATGTTACAATGGTGTACAGCGGTGGTTTCAACAATTTTGTTTGAAATTGTTGAAAGGCTCACGCGTCTAGCCATCGGACATGTGAGTGGATGCTAGGGAGTCAGCCGCGGGCCAGGATTAGCAGTGCACCTCACAACAGTGCGGTTGAGTGGGGATTGGGGAATCGTGATCGTGCGGGCTGATACGATTAAGGTTTAGTTAGTTTGATTAGGCTGTTAAGATTATTGAGTAGGAGACCGCTCCGAGTTGATTAGACTGGGTACCTTACTCGACCCATTGCAATTGATTCAGAGGTGTTGGGAGCCGCCATACTCTCAATAGCAGTTCCTTGTGAGCTGTCTGGGCGGATTTATCTGTGGGACGCCAGGAGATAGTCCAAGGGCGTTGTTAGACGACCCAAAACGCTGGGAAAAACGTAAATCCGTGAAGGGCGTTGCGGCCTCCGAGGGTTGGACTAGTAACCTACCTAGCAGCGATTCAATGACTAAGTGATCGCACACTTACTGGAGGTTGAGTCGTCTCTAGTCTTAATTGTTGCTGAAAGCTGAGTGTCGCTCTGTTAGAATCTAGATGGTCGAGACCCCTAGGCTAGGTGCGGTACGGCGAGCTGGTAGGAGCAATTATAGGATTAAGTCGAGTGTATCATTGAATTAAGTATACTTAAACTTATAAAGTAATTCCGTTTATTTGCGGTGTTCTAGAGATTAATTTTGTTTTCCCTAAATTCAATCCCCGGTTAAATTTTTTTTCCCAAGTGTTAGTATTTTCTTGTATATTAGGCTAAGTCCGTACATTAAGTTTTGCTAGTCCCTGTTGTATTAGTCTAAGTCAAAGGTGTGGTTTTCTAGTGCGTAGTTAATCCTCTGGACTTAGAGCTATATGTCGGTCACTATAGTTAGTGAAGGAGTTTGTTAAGAGATAGTAATTTTCGTTGTAAATGTTTGAGAGAGCACGTGGAAATATTTCTAAGGATTTTGGGATAAGTTTTCGGCTAAGTCAACGCCGGAAAGTCGTTAACTGTAATTAATTTGTATTCGTGGGTCACGTGTATGATCTGGGTGTCATTAGGATTCCCCAGTCGATGCGAATGATATTTTCTAGTTTTACCAGTAAGACGGTAGAATTGCGTTTTTAGACTTAGAATTCTGTTTTCAGTAGAAACGTAGGTGGAAAATTTTCTAAGTCCAGCTTGGGCTAGAATCGTACATTTTGGCGAAAATTCGAATTCTCATGTTTCATGTATATTGTAGGGCCAGTATTACCCTCAAGTGTGCACAAGGGACGTAATTCTGTTCTTAAGCATAAACAGTGATAATTACATTTTTGCCGAATTCAGTTATTTTTCGAGAAAATCGTGTTGTAATTTTGTCAGAGTCCACTTGAGGTGAAAACCTCGGATTTTGACGAAAAGTCGAATTCGTGAGTGTTGAAACCGCCCGAGGTGTCAGTATTGTTCTGTATACAGCATCAGTATTAAACAATAACGTATTTATATCTGGGAACGAGAAACCCATTTTTGCGAATTAAGGGAGTTTTGTAATATTAGGGTGATAGATTTTTTTTGTTCGAGTGCAGGAAAATTGGCAGAGTCCAGCATATGAGTAAAAATGCAGTTTTTGATAAAAAATTCAATTTTGGCAAGCAAATATATGTCCTGGGTGTCTGCAGTGATTGCTAGAATGGTTTAGTAAAGTAAAACTAGTTATTTCCCTTCAGAATAAAAGTTGTGATTTTTCAGCGTTTAAGCAAAAAAGCGCTGGACTCAGTTTTTTTCAGTGCAGCTGGTCCCGCTCCATCAGTCATCAGTGGCTACGCTGCTCACTTCAAGTGCGTTTAGTGTTAAAGTACAGTAAATATTCTTTATCTAATCCATCACGAGGTCTGCGCATTAGTTACTGTTATCATTTTAATTGTTTTACATAAATTAGATTCTTTAACTTTTTTTTTAACATAGAGGACTTAGGTTTCAGTAATAGAACTGCGGGATATTTCACGGTCAGACACAAGTGCGGGGCAGACACTCATTCATTGAATTCACTTCAGCGATTCTCTCGAATAATCGTTGTATTTCCTATTTTGGGAATTTCGTTGGTTTTCTCTTGGAAAAAGAGTTGATTTTCTTTTTTTTTTGTAAGATCACGGTTGTAGTGAGTCCGGGTCGAGGGCATATTGAAGGGTAGTTAAAAGAGACATGGCACACCAGAAATCTCAGGAAATGTTTAACCCAGACAGTGACCAGTCAGTAGGGACCAGTGGGAGTGAAAGTGTAGAGGACAGCACCTCTTCCGACACCACAGGGGTCCGCTCAGGTAGCTCAGCTGACGTCACAGGTGGGGTCAGTGGGACTGAAGCGACGGGGTCACGGGTTCTGCATAGGACAGGGCAGGCGAGGGTATCTTTTCATCCCAGTACAGATACGATTATTGACATGAGTGGGGGAGTCTCGCGAGGATTCGTCCCAAGAGTGAGGGGAGCCGTCTTGGGTTCCCCCACAGACAACATCGACGTCATACCAACAGGGCAGACAGGGAGCTGGACAGGGGGGCTTCAGTTAGTACGGTAGGACGTCCCACTTCGTTCGGTAGAGAACATCACCAGCAACCTGTTCAACGGGAACAGGAACAGCCCCACCAAAAGCAGGAACTACCCCACATAACACCAATACCACAACACCTAGGTACACCTCATCCGTCACTACAACATCCCCAACCCCACCTCCCATACCAACCCCATCCTCAATCCCCATACCAACCCCATCCTCACTTCCTATACCAGCCCCAACCTCCATTCCTATACCCACCCTTCCCCCAACCCCAGGCCAACCCATATCCATTCCAACAGGCCACCCCCATATCCATTCCAACAGCCCCCCTATACCCATTCCAACCACAGACCACCCCATACCCATTCCAACCCCAGGCCACCCTATACCCATCCCAACCCCAGGCCACCCACACGGTACCTGAACCCCAACCCGAGGCCACCCACACCATACCTCAACCCCAACCTCCATCCACACCCCAACCCTAGGCCACCCACACCATACCTCAACCCCAACCCAAGGCCACCCACACCATACCTCAACCCAAACCCCAACCTCAACCCAGTTCCCAACCCCAGGGCCCAACCACTTCCAGTAGCCCCGCGTCATACAAACCAGGAATTATGAGTCTGATTCCCAAGTTGACTCTGCCGACACTCAGAGGCACGGAGTTGCCGCTTATTAAGGTGGAACGTAACCGCCGAGTGGAAGACTGGCTTGTCAGATTAGTTCGATGCTGGAGGCTGTCCCAGAGGATAGTTTGAAAATTGCTCTTGCTATGGGGGCTTGCGTGGACGTAGCCGGTCCACTGGCGAGACTGACAGAGTTTCAGCACCTGACGACTTGGCCTCAGTTTGTCCAAGCGATTAGGGACAGATTCAAGGAAAAGGTGTCAGAAGATGAGACTCATTTTTATCTGCAGTCACTTAGGAAGGATGACCGCAGCACTGTCAAGGATTTCGGGACACTATTAAAGAGCAGGTTTGACGACCTCACTACGGAACTGGGGTTAGATTCGAGTCAGGCAAAGCGATTAGCCAAACAATTGTTCTGCAAAGCGTAACCTTCTGTTATGGGGCCGTTTTTATTTGCGGAGAGAGCGTTTGTGAGTTATAAAGACCTAGTCCAACAGGCCGCCACAGCCTTAGACAGGCAGACGCGCACAGGGACATCGGGCGCTCAGTCGTCCCCATACGTAGAGGCGTTAAGTAAAGGCGAGGGGGGACAAACTGAGTAACTGTAGCACGGGTTCATCAGGCGGGAAGCAGCCCACAGATGCAAGTTGGAGCCACCCTGCGTGGGGTACCAACAGAGATCCGCGGAGGTGTTACTCCTGCGGGAAGCGCGGGCATATACAGAGGGACTGTAAAGTCACTACTACGAAATCATGAAAGCAGGCTCCTAGTGATGGTAGGCCTACTTTTGAGGTGAAAGTGGAAGATGTAAGATTGACAGTTTTTGTTGATACAGGAAGCCAGGCAACAGTAATTAAAAAGTCAGCCTTCAGCAATTTTAAGTATGCACGTCTTCAACGTTGCGCAAAGACATTAACAGCGGTCAATGGGGAAAAGATTGAGATTGTAGGTCAAGGTACAGTTAATTTTGAGATTGATGGGGAATTGCAGCCTCACACATGTACGATCGTAGAGAACCTTGATTTTCCTGGTCACATCTTAATGGGAACTGATTGTCTGTCGTGATTTGATTATTCCTTGTCTGCTCAAAAAGGGGCTAGGAACTGCAGGTTGCAGTTGGGACAGACTTCCTACCCAGTGGAGATGATCGACCATCCCCCAGTTGTAGCTTCAATTAAGAGGAAGTAGAAATATAATGCGCACTATCTAAAATTGATTTTTAAGTCTCTTCCAGACACATTTATATATAATTGGTATTGGCATATTCCTGACATATTGGCATATTGACATATTGACATATTTGCATATTCGGTATTGGCTATTCCTGATTTTAAGAAAGAGTGGGAGGTGCACACTGACGCCAGCGGTATTGCTATTGGCGGGTGCTTAATTCAGCGAGATGCGGATAATTTACCCCATCCGGTAGCCTATTTCAGTAGGAAGGTCAAAGGACCTGAAGTTCGTTATTCAGCTACGGATCGGGAGGCACTGGCAGTAGTAGAATCAGTTAGGTATTTCGAGCCTTAACTATTTCAGCGGCACTTTGTAATTTACACAGACCATAGAGCGTTGACACACATATTTAAAAAGCAAACAAAATGCCCACGTATGTCACGCTGGTCTCACGAACTTTCGGCCCACTTATTTCAGATCTTGTACAAGCCTGGTCCAGCACACGTTGTGCCAGATACGCTAAGTAGAAACATAGCGGCAGTTCAAGTTAATGAAAATATTGAAACCATTCCATCAGATAAAATGAGAGAATACCAGATGAGCAAGCCTAGATGGAAAGAAATTATTGAGTATTTAGAGGGAAGAAAATACCCGAAAAAGAAATTTTTTTACCTATTCATTATTTTGAAATGAAACAGGGCGTCCTGTATTATGTTAATAGCCAGAATGATAGGGCAGTATTTCAACTAGTTATTCCGGACGCGTTGCGGTCATCAGCGTTAAAGCTTGCACATGCATCTAAAATTGCAGGGCATCCGGGGGTTGTTAAAACCCACTTAAAGGCAAAGTCTCTATTTTATTTTCCAGGATTACTTTCTGAAGTAACCAATTTCGTGAAGTTGTGCCCTCGTTGCCAGAGGAGGAAAGGTACCCTTATGGTACAAGCCCCACTTCAGGAATTTCCTGAAATTCGTGAACCTCTAGACCGTGTGGGGGCCGAGATGATTGATTTACATCACAGTCATTCAGGTAATAGATACGTGTTGGTGCTAGTTGACCATTTCTAGAACTGCCTTCAGCGGGTCTAGTTCCTGACTCATGACTTCACCGACGAGTCAGGGGATGAGGATGACCCTCTGTCATCGCTCATCAGTAGTCAGGTGCAGTCTCGCCACCCTATGGTGACGAGATCTCGCGCTATACAGTAAAGTAACTTCCTAGGTTAGTATAATTTAGTATTCATTAGATTTTCCTGTAAAGGCAATGAGGTGAACTATCTCTATACTTAACTCAGGTAGCAGCTTTTACCGTGCTCAGGGGTTCGACCTCCACCAAACCCAGAGTTTATCTATGCTTCCGCTGTGTTATATCTGTCTGTTCCCAGGTCTGATTGGTACACCGACCCAGTTGTTCCAGCCACACGTGAACCCTTGTCTGTAAAGACCGAGGGGGGAGGCACGTTATACAAAGCCCTCCCCCACCAGACCCAGTAACCCATACATCAGTTACTTTGGGGATGAGTGACTATCCAGGAGTCACCCGGCCGACGCCTCACGTCACTAACGAGGTTGTCAGGGCCAGCGAGCTGTCCACATTTAGCAGTCACCGGAGGTGCCATACAACGCCGGGGGTAGCTGTCTCGACATCACCACTACTCACCTGCTGCGTCATCAAGACTGCAGCCATTCCAGCAGTGTTGGAGGAGAGGTCAAGAAATGGAAAGCACGTAGCAGTACTCAAGAGTTTCGCCGGAAGATTAATGATTACGTCATCTGAAGTAACAAGAAAGCGGAAGTAAGGCGGTCACAGGTGGAAGGCACGGTTTCCCTACAGAGTACCGGGACTCGCCAATAGAAGGTCGCAAAATTGTCTCCTTTGGCCTAAAGTCGGCGGTACGAGGGTATACACAGTTGGTGTTTACGGCCTAGTAACCTGGGGACATCAAGAAACGCCTGAGATGACGTGAGCAATGATGGAAGACGAGATTCACCTGTTCTGCAAACAAGCAACCCGCCTCTACGACCTTCTGACACCACTCCTGTTACGAGACACTGTTGGTACATCCAGTCCTGCTCTTCTGTGGTCATCTGCGACGTCAAGTTTAACATCAAGACTGCCGAGTGAACTATGATTGATATGAAGGTGTGTGGACTGTCGGGAGCAAGATCAATGGCCGAAGTAACAGTATTCTACAGCTGTCACTAGGCACTCAGTTCTACTACACTCTGTCGTCATTCAAGAGTACCGGATGGGAGTACAAGAGGACCAGGTATTGATGTCTACACAAGGGGTGAAGCAAGATCGGCACCGTCATCGTCAAGCGACTACATTCATTGTCCAGTAGCATCGATTTTTTTTTCTCGATTACTCAATATGAACAATTCATACAAAGAAAGTTGGCTCTGAACATCTGTGTAAAGAATATCTGGACACTTTTGTTTAAATGTTGAAAATAGATTTAGAATCGCAATACCTTATAAATGTTGAAAAACAAATTTAAAATAATTATTCTGGTATAATGATATATGGAAATTTCACTCCATAAATTGGTCAAGTAATCAAAATCGAAGCCCGTGTGTAATTGTTTAAGCCCAGAACAAACGATTATGAAAAATTATGTTGTGTGCTACTTTTTCAGAATGTTTGAACACAGGAGAGGCGGACCAATATAAACATTGACACTTCTAGTGAGTGAGAACACTTGGCTGTACAGTCAGCTGAAACCTGTGATATAGTATAGGATTTTTTTTTTTTTATTTTTAGATACATGTAATAAACGTTAGGTGTGTTCCTTAGCATGTAAAGGTTGACATTGATTGGGGAGTGGACAGTACAAGGTTGTGAACTTGATAGTTCCGTAGTACGCTCCCGGATGACTGAAAGTTCAGTCTGCAGATATAACTTTTATGTTTTATGACGGAGCACGCTGTGGCTGGCTCTAGAGGACACATAAACTTGGCTAGTGAAGAGTCAAGAGATTTTAATAGCTAGTCTTTGATGTTAGAGTAGGGACATGTTATTTAGCTATGTCAGTAAGAGTAGGATGTATGTTTCCTGATGTTGGAGGATTGCTCTCAGTTGACAGCTGAGAAATTTATGAATTTGAACATGTTTATTATGATGATGTTGGACACTCTAATAATTGTCAAATTTTCTTAGTTAGGTTAGCTTTTGTTTGTGGCATGAGTTGAATTGTGGATTTGGATACTAAACCTCGTTATTTTTAACATATTAACAAGGTTTACTAAGTGCTTGTGCGGGGGGGGTTGTAACAAACTAGGTTTGTTGTAAGAATTATCCAGAAGGTTCCAGAAGTCTCGTGTAGGGACCTGACCTCAACATTGCGCATTCCACTGGGGATTAGCAAGTCTGAGTCACAAAATGGCTGGCGTCTTTGTTCATAGTTTTGCATAAGGAATCATTCTATAGTATTCACTTATTTAGAGAAATTAGCCTCTATTCATTTTGTATTCAAATTGTATTGTACAGTATTAATTTATAATATCAAAAATATTCTAATTATTAGGAGACGTGAGTTAAGTCACCATCAGTGACATCACGAGCCAGAACTAGGCTATAAGGTGGAGTGATTTGGCGGTCATAGGTCACCAGAGGATTCCATGTTCTCTATTTCTCAATGGTCAAATACCCATTTTGTGATCGGGAGTAGCTCTTCCTTAAGATGCTTGTGTAATTTAACTTCAGTTAAAATAATTCAACCAATCTGGATCATTCAGTGCAACAGAGGTTAGTTGTTAAAACTTAAGCCGTGCTAGTAACTTGGTAAAACTTAGACTAGGTGGAAGGATACAATGCTCTGGTCTGGGTAGGGCTAGCCGAGCAGAGATCAGTGTGGTTTAAGTAGCAGCTGGAGCAGGTGGCCTTCCTATCATCGGCCTCCAGACAGCACGAACATCTAGCTGGTCGACGAAGGTAGAGTTGCTTTACGAGTAATTGTAGGGAATAGGTCACTCATTGCCTAGCTGGTCAATTAGGGAGTGTTCAAGTTTAGGGAGTGCTATTTCTTAGAGTTTGTTTTAGTTTTGAATAAATTAATTAGTTATTAATTTGCATTTGCATTATTTTCCATGTGTGTGTTATATTTATGTGAATTTGTCCTTGTCACGTGGTCCCCACGAGGCAGAGTTGAATTGGGCGCCGATTCTAACACCGAGTCATAATTCAGTATTCCCATTGATTTTTAATTCCACACTTAAGATCCAAGGTTATATGTTACTAGTGGGGATAAAGCCCCAAAGTTATTGATTAGCATGATCGATCCAGACCTCGATCATTGCTCAGGGTAACTGGTCTGGTGGTGGCGGCGGAAAGGCGACCCTAGGGTTTTGCTAGAAGCCTAGTCCACGTCATATGGGTTGTAGAATCTAAAGTCGGTCAATCGTCTTGAGACCACGTGGCGTGGGGTCGGCTTAAGTGAAAGTTTTGGGGTCCCTTGGTAGAGAACAAAAGTAAGATACGGGCAGAGGGAGAGTAAAGGGAGAAAAGTTCATTCGAGAACCCCTTCCCCGTGTTACAATGGTGCACAGCGGTGGTTTCAACAATTTTGTTTGAAATTGTTGAAAGGCTCACGCGTCTAGCCATGCGGACACGTGCGTGGATGCTAGGGAGTCAGCCGCGAGCCAGGATTAGCAGTGCGCCTCACAACAGTGCGGTTGAGTGGGGATTGGGGAATTGTGGTCGTGCGGGCTGATACGATTAAGGTTTAGTTAGTAAGATTACGCTGTTAAGATTATTGAGTAGGAGAACGCTCCGAGTTGATTGGACTGGGAACCTTACTCGACCCATTGCAATTGATTCAGAGGTGATGGGAGCTGCCATACTCTCAACAGCAGTTCCTTGTGGGCTGTCTGGGCGGATTTATCTGTGGGACGCCAGGAGATAGTCCGAGGGCGTTGTTAGACGACCCAAAACGCTGGGAAAAACGTAAATCCGTGAAGGGCGTTGCGGCCTCCGAGGGTTGGACTAGTAACCTACCTAGCAGCGATTCAACGACTAAGTGATCGCACAATTAGTGGAGGTTGAGTCTTCTCTAGTCTTAATTGTTGCTGAAAGCTGCATGTCGCTCTGTTAGAATCTAGATGGTCGAGACCCCTAGGCTAGGTGCGGTACGGCGAGCCGGTAGGAGCAATTATAGGATTAAGTCGAGTGTATCATTGAATTAAGTATACTTAAATTTATAAAGTAATTCCGTTTATTTGCGTTGTTCTAGAGATTAATTTTTTTCCCTAAATTCAATCCCTGGTTAAATTTTTTTCCCAAGTGTTAGTATTTTCTTGTATATTAGGCTAAGTCCGTACATTAAGTTTTGCTAGTCCCAGTTGTATTAGTCTAAGTCAGAGGTGTGGTTTTCTAGTGCGCAGTTAATCCTCTGGACTTAGGGCTATATGTCGGTCACTATAGTTAGTGTAGGAGTTTGTTAAGAGATAGTAATTTTAGTTGTAAATGTTTGAGAGAGCACGTGAAAATATTTTTAAGTATTTTGGGATAGGTTTTCGGCTAAGTCAACGTCGGAAAGTCGTTAACTGTAATAAATTTGAATTCGTGGGTCACGTGTATGATCTGGGTGTCATTAGGATTCCCCAGTCGATGCGGATGATATTTTCTAGTTTTACCAGTAAGACGGTAGAATTGCGTTTTTAGACTTAGAATTCTGTTTTCAGTAGAAACGTAGGTGGAAAATTTTCCAAGTCCAGCTTAAGTCCCCCGTGTTACAACCAGCCATGGTGTCATCACCACCCATGGCGTCACCACCAGCCATGGCGTCACCACCAGCCATGGCGTCATAACCAGCCATGGTGTCATAACCAGCCATGGTGTCATCACCAGCCATGGCGTCATAACCAACCATGGCGTCATCACCAGCCATGGCGTCATAACCAGCCATGGTGTCACCACCAGCCATGGCGTCACCACCAGCCATGGCGTCACCACCAGCCATGGCGTCACCACCAGCCATGGCGTCATAACCAGCCATGGTGTCATCACCAGCCATGGCGTCATAACCAGCCATGGCGTCATCACCAGCCATGGCGTCATAACCAGCCATGGTGTCACCACCAGCCATGGCGTCACCACCAGCCATGGCGTCACCACCAGCCATGGCGTCATCACCAGCCATGGTGTCATAACCAGCCATGGTGTCACAACCAGCCATGGCGTCATAACCAGCCATGGTGTCATAACCAGCCATGGCGTCACCACCAGCCATGGCGTCATAACCAGCCATGGTGTCACCACCAGCCATGGCGTCACCACCAGCCATGGCGTCACCACCAGCCATGGCGTCATAACCAGCCATGGGGTCATAACCAGCCATGGCGTCACTACCAGCCATGGCGTCATCACCAGCCATGGCGCCATAACCAGCCATGGCGTCACCACCAGCCATGGCGTCACCACCAGCCATGGCGTCACCACCAGCCATGGCGTCACCACCAGCCATGGCGTCACCACCAGCCATGGCATCACCACCAGCCATGGCGTCATCACCAGCCATGGCGTCATAACCAGCCATGGCGTCATCACCAGCCATGGTGTCATCACCAGCCATGGCGTCATCACCAGCCATGGTGTCATCACCAGCCATGGTGTCATCACCAGCCATGGTGTCATCACCAGCCATGGCGTCATCACCAGCCATGGTGTCATCACCAGCCATGGTGTCATAACCAGTCATGGCGTCATAACCAGCCATGGTGTCATAACCAGCCATGGCGTCACTACCAGCCATGGCGTCATAACCAGCCATGGCGTCATAACCAGCCATGGTGTCATAACCAGCCATGGCGTCATCACCAGCCATGGCGTCATAACCAGCCATGGAGTCATCACCAGCCATGGTGTCATCACCAGCCATGGCGTCACCACCAGCCATGGCGTCATCACCAGCCATGGTGTCATAACCAGCCATGGTGTCATAACCAGCCATGGCGTCATAACCAGCCATGGTGTCATAACCAGCCATGGCGTCACTACCAGCCATGGCGTCATAACCAGCCATGGCGTCATAACCAGCCATGGCGTCATAACCAGCCATGGTGTCATAACCAGCCATGGCGTCATCACCAGCCATGGCGTCATAACCAGCCATGGCGTCATCACCAGCCATGGCGTCACCACCAGCCATGGCGTCACCACCAGCCATGGCGTCATCACCAGCCATGGTGTCATAACCAGCCATGGCGTCACTACCAGCCATGGCGTCATAACCAGCCATGGCGTCATCACCAGCCATGGTGTCATCACCAGCCATGGTGTCATCACCAGCCATGGTGTCATCACCAGCCATGGCGTCATCACCAGCCATGGTGTCATCACCAGCCATGGTGTCATAACCAGCCATGGCGTCATAACCAGCCATGGTGTCATAACCAGCCATGGCGTCACTACCAGCCATGGCGTCATAACCAGCCATGGCGTCATAACCAGCCATGGTGTCATAACCAGCCATGGCGTCATCACCAGCCATGGCGTCATCACCAGCCATGGCGTCATAACCAGCCATGGTGTCATCACCAGCCATGGCGTCACCACCAGCCATGGCGTCACCACCAGCCATGGCGTCATCACCAGCCATGGTGTCATAACCAGCCATGGTGTCATCACCAGCCATGGTGTCATCACCAGCCATGGCGTCACCACCAGCCATGGTGTCATAACCAGCCATGGTGTCATCACCAGCCATGGCGTCACCACCAGCCATGGTGTCATAACCAGCCATGGTGTCATCACCAGCCATGGCGTCATCACCAGCCATGGTGTCATCACCAGCCATGGCGTCATCACCAGCCATGGCGTCATCACCAGCCATGGTGTCATCACCAGCCATGGTGTCATCACCAGCCATGGTGTCATAACCAGCCATGGCGTCACTACCAGCCATGGCGTCTTAACCAGCCATGGCGTCACTACCAGCCATGGCGTCACTACCAGCCATGGCGTCACCACCAGCCATGGCGTCATCACCAGCCATGGTGTCATCACCAGCCATGGTGTCATCACCAGCCATGGCGTCATAACCAGCAATGGCGTCATAACCAGCCATGGTGTCATCACCAGCCATGGCGTCATCACCAGCCATGGTGTCATAACCAGCCATGGTGTCATAACCAGCCATGGTGTCATCACCAGCCATGGCGTCATAACCAGCCATGGCGTCACCACCAGCCATGGCGTCACCACCAGCCATGGCCTCACTACCAGCCATGGTGTCATCACCAGCCATGGCGTCATAACCAGCCATGGCGTCACCACCAGCCATGGCGTCAATACCAGCCATGGTGTCATCACCAGCCATGGTGTCATCACCAGCCATGGTGTCATCACCAGCCATGGCGTCACCACCAGCAATGGCGTCACTACCAGCCATGGTGTCATCACCAGCCATGGCGTCATAACCAGCCATGGCGTCACTACCAGCCATGGTGTCATAACCAGCCATGGTGTCATAACTAGCCATGGCGTCACAACCAGCCATGGTGTCATCACCAGCCATGGTGTCATAACCAGCCATGGTGTCATCACCAGCCATGGCGTCATAACCAGCCATGGCGTCACTACCAGCCATGGTGTCATCACCAGCCATGGTGTCATCACCAGCCATGGCGTCATAACCAGCCATGGCGTCATAACCAGCCATGGCGTCATCACCAGCCATGGCGTCACTACCAGCCATGGTGTCACCACCAGCCATGGCATCACTACCAGCCATGGTGTCATCACCAGCCATGGCGTCATAACCAGCCATGGCGTCACGACCTGCTATGGCGTCACCACCAGCCATGGCGTCAACACCAGCCATGGCATCACCACCAGCCATGGCGTCACGACCTGCTATGGCGTCAACACCAGCCATGGCATCATCACCAGCCATGGCGTCACCACCAGCCATGGCGTCAACACCAGCCATGGCATCATCACCAGCCATGGCGTCACCACCAGCCATGGCGTCAACACCAGCCATGGCATCATCACCAGCCATGGGGTCACCTCCAGCCATGACATCATCACCAGCAATTGCGTCACAACCAGTCATGGAATCACCACCAGCCATGTCGTTACCACCAGCTGTGGCGTCACCACAAGCCATGACATCGTCAACATTAACCATGTCGTCACCACCAGCCAAGGCATCGTCAACACCATCCTAGGTATCGTCACTACCGGCCATGCCATCGTCACCACCAGCAATGGCATCGTCACCACCAGCTATTGCAACATGGCCTCCAGCCATGGAATCGTCACCACCAGCCATGGCATCACCACCATCCATGGCGTCACCACCACCCATTGCGTTACCACCAGCCATGGCATCATTACCAGTCATGGTGTAACCACCAGCCATGGTGTCAACACCAGCTATGGTGTCACCTCCAGCGTGGCATCATCACCATCAGCCATGGCGTTATCCCCAATCATGGGGTCATCACCACCAGCCATGGCGTCACCACCAGACATGGAGTCATCACCAGCAATGGCGTCATCACCAGCCAAGGCATCACTATTAGCTATCGAGTCACCACCAGCCATGGCGTCACTACCAACAATGGTGTCATCACCAGCTATGACGTCATCACCAGCCATGGTGTCATTACCAACTATGGTTTCGTTACCTGCCATGGCATCACCACCAGCCTCGAATCACCAAATACACACAGGTGGTACTTACTCGGTTGTACAGCCGTCACTCACGCACACACACGTCCTACCATACACTGGCACAATGCTTGTAGGTGGCTAACACAGGCAAATACGAAGAGTTCCCGGATTCTGCCTGTTCCCACGGATTAACGTCGCCGTTGGTGGCTCATGGAGATGTATTAGTAGCTACCGCCACTTTGCCTTTACTCAGCTGGCCGACTGAGCAAAGATTATGTCTAACACAGGCGATGGCTGGATGCAGAATGCCTACAATACAGCTAGGTTCAGGCAAGGTGTCAGCTTCCTGGTCCACCCTTCCTGGCTTCCTGGCCCCCTTGTGGAGGACCGGCTTCCAGGCCTCTTTGAGGAGGACTGGCTTCCCGGCCCTCTTGACGAGGACCGGCTTCCTGGCCCCCTTGACGAGGACCGGCTTCCCGGCCCCCTTGACGAGGACCGGCTTCCTGACCCCCTTGACGAGGACCGGCTTCCCGGCCCCCTTGACGAGGACCGGCTTCCCGGCCCCCTTGACGAGGACCGGCTTCCTGGCCCCCTTGACGAGGACCGGCTTCCCGGCCCCCTTGACGAGGACCGGCTTCCTGGCCCCCTTGTGGAGGACCGGTTTCCCGGCCCCTTTGAGGAGGACCGGCTTCCGGGCCCCTTTGAGGAGGACCGGCTTCCCGGCCCCCTTGACGAGGACCGGCTTCCTGGCCCCCTTGTGGAGGACCGGCTTCCCGGCCCCCTTGACGAGGACCGGCTTCCCGGCCCCCTTGACGAGGACCGGCTTCCTGGCCCCCTTGACGAGGACCGGCTTCCCGGCCCCCTTGACGAGGACCGGCTTCCTGGCCCCCTTGTGGAGGACCGGCTTCCCGGCCCCTTTGAGGAGGACCGGCTTCCGGGCCCCTTTGAGGAGGACCGGCTTCCCGGCCCCCTTGACGAGGACCGGCTTCCTGGCCCCCTTGTGGAGGACCGGCTTCCGGGCCCCTTTGAGGAGGACCGGTTTCCCGGCCCCCTTGACGAGGACAGGCTTCCCGGCCCCCTTGACGAGGACAGGCTTCCCGGCCCCCTTGACGAGGACCGGCTTCCCGGCCCCCTTGACGAGGACCGGCTTCCCGGCCCCCTTGACGAGGACAGGCTTCCTGGCACCCTTGACGAGGACCGGCTTCCCGGCCCCCTTGACGAGGACCGGCTTCCTAGTCCTCCTCAAACGAATCAATCTAAGAAAGGCATATAGAGGTCTACCTCCTTGGCCAATCACAGCCTAGCTTCCTTGGCCCTCAAGGAGGCCTCCAAGATGGCCGCCTGCGTTGCTATGGGGACAGAGCGGGTGGCGGTTGGCTCACGCCCCCTCAGCTACTCCGGTCTGTCATACCATTTCCATGTCATACCTGTACTTATATGTTTAGGGAACTATAATTAATTCCTTACACTCGGCAGGTAATTGTGTGTTGGAGTTACAAGTATCTGAGAAGACCAATATAACTGTGATTGCAGCCACTAACTGTACATCAAGCCTTGTAGGCCTCCAGACAGCCGCCATTACGTGGCACTCTGAGGCATAGGGCCACACCTAATTCAGATGCTACAATTACACAGCCTTTGCATTCTCCACCAACAGTATCATCTAAGGCCCCCTTTTATTTTATACTGTAGATAGATTAATTATAATTACAGTAGATTAGACCACCATATGGTATGATTTTAAATTTATATATCAAAGACTAGGTAAACAATATGTGGTTTAGGAAGGATCCACCTCTAATTGGTTTAAGCTACAAATTGTCCCCACAACTGTGTGTGAAATATTTTTGCAGGCTGAATTAGAATATATAGAGTCCACTACTAACTAACTAAGAACTAAGAACTAAATCAGAAGAAAAATAATCAAATAAAAAAATATAATATTAAAGTCAATTAAAAAATAAAAATAAAGTAAATATTTTAATATTCACAGAATAAAAACAATTAAAGCTTGCTAATATTTTCCGCAGGTGGTCATGCCATTGCTGGTTGTGACGCTATGGCTTGAGGTGACGCCATGGCTGGAGGTGACGCCATGGCTGGTGGTGACGCCATGGCTGGAGGTGACGCCATGGCTGGTGGTGACGCCATGGCTGGTGGTGACGCCATGGCTGGTGGTGACGCCATGGCTGGTGGTGACGCCATGGCTGGTGGTGACGCCATGGCTGGAGGTGACGCCATGGCTGGTGGTGACGCCATGGCTGGAGGTGACGCCATTGCTGGTGGTGACGCCATGGCTGGAGGTGACGCCATTGCTGGTGGTGACGCCATGGCTGGTGGTGACGCCATGGCTGGAGGTGACGCAATGGCTGGTGGAGACGCCATTAATGGTGATGACGTCATGGAAAGTGATGACACCATGGCTGGTGATGACACCATGTCTGGTGATGACTCCATGGCTGGTGGTGACGCCATGGCTGGTGGTGACGCAATGGCTGGTGGAGACGCCATTGCTGGTGGTGACGCCATGGCTGGTGATGACGCCATGGCTGGTGGTGACGCAATGGCTGGTGGAGACGCCATTAATGGTGATGACGCCATGGAAAGTGATGACACCAGGGCTGGTGATAACTCCATGGCTGGTGTTGACTCTATGGCTGGTGGTGACGCAATGGCTGGTGGTGACGCCATGAATGGTGATGACACAATAGCTAGGGATGATTTCATTGCTGGTGGTGGCGCAATAGCTGGTGGTGACGCAAAGGCTGATGATGACGCAATGGCTGGTGGTGATGCCACCAGTTTTGAGTTCAGATATGAAGGGAAGGCATAGTACAGTTCTACTAGTGTTGGAAGCAGGTTTAGGATGAAAGAAATTGTTGATGACATTTTTGCTTTATGGCCTCATGACCTTAATCTTTTCCAGCCTTTCCTCGCCTCTCTTAACAATCTGGTTCCTTCTATCCATTTCAAAGTTGAGTGGGAATCTAATTCCCTCCTTCCTTTTCTTGATGTTCATGTTCACAGCTCTGTGTCTGGGTTCTCTTTCTCTGTCTACCGTAAACCCATGCATAGTGGCATGTACATTCACTTCTTTTCCTACCATCCTCCTTCTGTTAAGAAAAGTATCCTCGTCTCTCTGTTCCTCCGCGCTCTATGCATCAGCGACCCTCAGTTTCTTGATTCTGAAATTGCCTTTATCTACAAATCCTTCTCTCGCCTTGGTTATCCTTTGCATTTCATCAACTGTGCCTACTCTCAAGCTAAACGAAATTTCTTTCATCCTAAACCTGCCTCCAACACTAGTAGCACTGTAGTATGCCTTCCCTTCATATCTGAACTCAAAACTTTTACCAATACCTTTCGTCCTCTTGACATTAAACTCGCCTTTCGACAAACTAACACACTTCGTAGCAATCTAGTTCACACTGCTCATCCTGCTTCTAATGCTGCTGGCGTCTACTCTATTTCCTGTTCATCTTGTCCTCTCCAATACTTTGGCGAAACTGGCCGTACACTGAATGACAGACTTAAAGAACACAAGAGAAGTGTTAAGTCTGCAGACACTAAAAATGCTCTCTTCTGCCATGTGAGGGATTCTAATCATCCCATTGATTGGTCTTCCTCCAAAATAATCTTTCCTGCCTCTACTCTACACAGACGCCGTCTTGTATAATCGGCTCTAATACACAATGTACCCAACATGAACTTGAGTCCTGGCTTTGTTGATGTGGACTCTTCCCTTTCACAGTATATACTCAAATGCTCTAATTTTTCTAACAAACGTGACTTAACACAAGCTTACCCTTTCCATTTATCTTTCTTTCTCTTTCCATTTCTTTCTCTCTTCTCCCCTTTTTCTGTTCATTGTCTTCTCCTACGCTCCCTTGCTATCCTCTTCCTATTCCTATTACTATCTCCTTCGGTGGTTATAATGGGAGCTGCCTCGTATGGGCCAATAGGCCCTCTGCAGTTCTCATTAGTACTACTATCCCCTACACCTTACTTTCCTCCTCAGCTCTCTCTTGCCTATTTATTGCCTATCTCTACCTCCTCATCACAATCGACTTGAGAATGGTCCAGGACGGACCGAAACGTCGTCGTCCCTTCAACTTCTAGTGTGTGGTCTGGTCAACATACTTCAGCCACGTTATTGTGACTCATCGCCTGTATATCAATCCTGCCTAACTTGTCAAAAATATTTGAAAAACTAATCTACAAGCAGCTTTACTCTTATCTAGCCAAACACAATATACTTAGCTCTTGTCAATATGGCTTCAGACCCCAAAAAAGCACTAACGATGCACTTATTAGTATGATTAACTTGATTCATGCAGCACTTGATAAAAAAGAGTACCCTGTTGGGTTATTTGTGGACCTGCGTAAGGCTTTTGACACTGTCAACCACCAAAATCTTCTTCTTAAAATACATCATTATGGAGTCAGAGGACACTCCCAGCAATACCTCAAATCTTACCTTACTGACAGGCTTCAGTATGTTTCTGAATAATTCAATTTCTCCCACCCTACCCATCAACATCGGTGTTCCTCAGGGCAGCATACTTGGCCATCTCCACTTTCTCATCTACATTAATGATCTTCCAAATGCCTCCCAACACCTCAAACCAATTCTATTTGCTGACGACACAACCTTCATTTACTCCAGTCCTGACCCCCTTGCTCTGAATGCTACAGTAAATACTGAGCTAAATAAAGTACATCTTTGGCTAACTGCCAACAAACTCACCCTTAACATTGACAAAACTTTCTATATTCTGTTTGGCAATAAATCCTCTAATCAAATAAATCTCAAAATAAACAATACCCAAAGTTGTAACAAATTAGATGGCAAATTCCTTGGCGTTCTCATTGACCTCAAGCTGAATTTCCAGGGATACATTCTAAATATATCAAAAAAAGTTTCAAGAACTGTTGGCATTCTTTCTAAGATCAGATATTATGTACCCCGCCCTGCCCTGGTGACTCTCTCTATTACTCCCTCATCTCTCCATATCTCAACCATATCATATGTGCTTGGGGTTCTACTACCCAAAATCTTTTACGTCCTCTAATTACTCAACACAAAGCTGCTATTAGGACAATATCAAACTCTGGCCACAGACATCACTTGGTACCCCTACTCAAATCTCTGAATATGTTAGATATTAAGTCGCTGCACATTCTCTCATGTGTATTATAAATATATATAAAACGCTGAACTGTAATGCCAATCCTGACCTCAAAAGCTTCATTGAAGGTTGTAACAGAACCCATGAGCACCACACCAGTAATAAATACAGTTTTGATATTCCAAGAGTACGAATTAATCAAACTAGAAATGATCTACAAGTCAAGGGACCCAGTGTGAGATTTTTTTCTACGCCTACCTCATTTAGGAGGTGGACTACAAGTTTAAAGGCTGCTCACGGCAGTTAAGCATGAGTCCAATAGATAAAGGAAAAGCGGGAGCAAACCGCCAGGCCTTCACCACTAGGGTGAAAACCTGTCCACAATAGGCCGCTGGCTCCTCATAGTTAAACATCACGTTAAAATTAATAAAGGTTAACCGACGGGTTCTCACAATCAAATATTTATATTTGATGTGGCGCTATGAATTTGAATTCGAATTCCCAAGAACAGCCATCATATCAAGATCACATCAACATTTAATCGTAATATGCAGAAATATGGTGGAATAATATGGTTGAAGGGTTGACAACAAAGACCGTTTCTATAACATAACGATTTATTAATAACAAGAGACTAACTACTACATTACCGAGTTTACGTTACGTTAATGTCCATCCAGTGGCACGATAACAAACAGCTAAATGGCAACCCTTGCTGTGAGGCTGCATACTGAACTAACCTGAACACAGGTGTGCCCACTGATGACGCAATATTGCAAATCAAAGAAAAATATCACAGACTAAGTTACACCACAGCGAATGGTTACGTTATTGTCCATCAAGTGGCATTTGCAACACAGCTATTCAACAGTCCCCCAAGAAGTGACAGCAGGCTCCATCTTGCTGACACTTCGGGCTGACAACATGAACTAACTGAACAAATGAAGGATATCCACTGAAGACACAAGCATGCTATCAATAGTGTCTTGGTTTCCCTGACAGCTACTATAATCACAAGCTTAGGGGTCCTCCCTCCCCTCAGGAGAGACCCATGTAACTAGGCAGGTAGTCCAACAGTGACTCCCCCTATCACAACCCAGTGTGAACACTCTTTGCAACTCCCTACAAGGAGTTGCACTGTAAACAGTGAACAAAGACAAGCAAGGCGGGATTCTGGGACACAGCTCCACAAATCCCTAGATTACTCTACTCTCGTCACCAGACGACAACCAAAAGAAATTGCCTTAAGTGATTAATTACGTTAATTGACTGATCGCAGCAGTCAGCAACAAAGTACTACGGTAATCACAAACAATTGTCTCACACTAGACAACAACATGATGGTACTCTACGTTAATCATCAACACTTGTTTCTCTCAATACAAGTCATCTCTGTTAACAATAACTCAAACTCTTATATTACATCACACTTGACTCCTAGCAAGTATTCAGTGAGTAATTTTTAATTAAGGTCAAACGGACCACTAATTACATCCCCATTGAGTTACGTTAACTAAGCCTACCCTAACTTGGTAGCTTCTCAACAGTCTGTGTCAAAAAATTACTAGTGAGTGTTAATTACCCTAATTAGCTCCGAGCAATTAATTAACTGTCACCAGGACTGATAATTAATCATCCATAAATACGTCTCACTCCGCGCTGCCTAAGCAGGTCTCATCAAACACTGTGAATTCACGGGAAAGGAGTTAATTACCCCTAATTAACAAGAGTGCCATTAATCCCCTGTCCTCAGACAGGATATGATTAATACAACGATTTATGCTAGCTCCATGACCGCGCTTTACCGAGTCATCCGAGCCCTCCAGACCTTAATTACTCCACTAATTAACATGAGCCACTAATTGCTATACCCCAGAAAGGTAATTAGTCTCGAGCAAATTACGTTAACACAAATACTGACAGATTCTGGCAGATCCTCTCCCACTACGTGAATTCATGATGAGAAGGCTAATTACATAATTAGCTAGAGTGGTCAATTAATTGTCACACGGACAATTAATTGCTCCCGAGACGTATCTCACTCAAGCTCAACACTGTTTTTTCTCATAACAGCCCTCACTCACTCAACAATAAGTGTGCACACCTTATCCAGTTAATTCCCCAATTATTAACTCACTGAATCCTTAAGTCCTCAACACAACTTAAAGAAACAAAGTAACCCGAGTGTTACATAGGTCACACTACAGTGGCATGCAACAACACAAATGCACTGCCCACATACGGTTGCGGCTACTGCAACTCGTTAATTACTGTGCCCACACAATAATGACACACGGTTGTGCAACAACAAGAGTATACCAATATTACTGCCCCCCTTTTCTTGCAACCGTTGCAAAGGACTACTGTGAACACACACTTACCTCAGCAAGGCAATTAACCAATCAACTGCCTGCTCTCATTAAGTACTGTGAATTCCCCTGAATAATCCTAGAGGTCCCTTAAACCCTCAACACAGCTCCCAGGGCAGCAATATCATATAAACTGATAACAACACTGCACAAACCTGCAACATAATGATGCCGTCAGCATACCCCACATGCTAATGACATCATTAGGCAATCAGTCAGCAATCACATCTACTGACTCACCACACAACACAGTACATTAACATGCATATGAACATATAGAAATGGCATTCACATAATCAATGAAAATTATATCATCAGGTAAATGTTTGTCTAACTACACAGACCTCAGGGTACCCACTAACATCCCTGCAACCTGGCCTGCCTACCTCTAATGATACAATATATATGCAGTACTCTATGGCATTAATCAAGTCTGAACGATTATATAGAATCGACAGGCTGGATCACTTATATGGTAAATCTCTACACTGAACGGTACATAATCGAGTCAGTCTACACACTTATATACATCATGATACTACAGTGTGGTCCCGTGTACAACATCTATCTCCAGGTGCCGCCCTACCAGTCACCTGGACGTGCTACAGACAGCTCTCTCTCAGCTGCTTCCCTAGCCTGGCAGGGCTATGAGACAACTCTTACCAGGAATTTCCACCGGTACTCATCACACTGTACACAATGATAATTGTACTCACGTCTAACCTCCTCATTTCACTCATTTCCCAGGTCACCACCACTCTGGCTGTCAACACTTAGCTTGCTCCTCGTGCGTCGACAAGATGTGGTCCTAGGCTGTCCCGGGAAAGTGGTCAAGTGGCCCAAGGGGGTGGCCAAGGCATGTGGCCACCGCGTGGCCCACAGCGCCCCTCCCGAGCTGAGAGAGGGGGGGGGGGGGGGGGAGGTAGCCGGCGCGCGGGCAGGCGGGTTGGCCGAGCCGGGCGGCCTGGGGTTGGCCTGAGGGTGGCCCCCGGGCATACCCACGTGGATGGGGAATCACCAACAACTCCATCAAACTAGAGCCTGCCTTGCTCCACACTGACGCCGCCTGGCGGAATTCAAAGTCCCACAGGGGCCTGTAATCTCACCACAATTACACTAGGAGGCCCTGCCTGTATTCCGCCAATTGTCCATCAACACTAGACAGGTTATTTAAACCACCTGTTACACCATGAGGCTCTGCCAGCTGCCTCATGGGTGCCCACTGTCTCCGAGGCTATTTTACTGGTCCTTCTGTACCTCATCGGCCCCAAATTTCACGAAAATTGGGCCTAGACACAACCCGGGATGGCAGGAGTGCCAGTCCTGCTGGACAACACGGTAACGACCGCGATTAACGGGGGTGGAGGGGGAAAACTCCCCCCCCCCTCCACCCAACTACGTCCTCGTCCACCTGCTACCCTGCTCAAACTGACGATTTCGCGGGCCAAGGAAACTCAAAATGCCCAAACCTCCTCCCCTACTTTGTCTTGACCAATCAGCACGAAGCCGGCACTGTTCCCTCGTGCCGCTACCAATCACAGCCGTTCGCGCCAAAACACAGCTCAGAGCAGACATGCCTACCCCAATCACAGGCCTCACTCACCCTCAGGCGTCCCGTGACGTCACAAGGAGAGGAGGCCTAAGACAGTGGCGCACTGTCTCACATGGTGGGGGGGGGGGCAACGTTCACCCCACTCTCCCCTCACCTCTAACAGTTTGAGTCAAGTACCTCACATACCACTTCACTCTCACCTCCTCATCCTATTTCACAGAAACAGGAAAATCTCTGTAATTCTCTCTACAGAGCAATCACAGACTTCTACCCAGTCCCAAACAACAGTCCTTAACATAAGCTTTCATTCAACACCCCACAAGTATATGTTAGTTTGAAAGATTCAGTTTCTAGAGTCCCTAGAGCGACTAGCCTAATCTAGAAACTAGGAAAACTAGCTGAGGGAATCTAGATTCCCTCACATCCAGAATGTGGAATGACCTTCCCAACCATGTTAAAGACTGTACCTCTCTCAACCAGTTTAAGGTAAAAACGAAGCACTACCTAATAAAATCCCTGTAACCTACCTTATCCCTCTATTGTCAACTATGTTTGTTTAAAAAAAAAAACGCTCTTTGTCGACCTAATTGTTATTTGTGCTGCTTTTTCAGCCATGTTCCCCCTTTTTTGTCTCTATTTTTATTTGTTCTCAACACATTTTATTCTTTATACTCAATTAGTATTAATTTTTAGTCATTAATGTTTTTCCTGCCCGAAACGCTTTGCGTAATAGTGGCTTTAGGCATTGTATGTACTAGCTCTATCTATAAATCGATCAAATTTTGGAAAATCTCTTGTATGTATGTACCTTACCTGAATAAACATTTATTTATTATTTATTTACTATCCTCTCTAGTACACCTTTGCTCCTCACCTTTCTCTTGCCTATTTATTGTCTGCCTCTACTTCATCACAATCGACTTAAGAATGGTCCAGGACGGACCGAAACGTCGTCGTCCCTTCAACTTCTAGTGTGTGGTCTGGTCAACATACTTTAGCCACGTTATTGTGACTCATCACCTGCATAATGTGGAATTTATCAATGGGTTGTCAAATACGGTATTTAAAAGCGTGCAAGTCTTTTTAGGAGAACAAGTGATTGAATCTAATTCTAATTTCAATTACTGGTTTTTTATAAAAGTAAATACATGCATGCCAACCTCTAAGATGGCCACGCTAGGTCGAATTGGTGCCTTTTGCAGTGATTGGAAGGGAAGTGGCATCATTAAAATTTACTGACACCTATTTTACCAATGCGAATGAGAAAGAGAAAGATTTTATTAATGACTGTAAAACTAATTGGCTATCAATGTGTTTTCCCTCAGCCCTAGATATTTCTACCCTAGATCAGTATATCTTAGATAATATTGATTTACATCTAAGATTCGAACTTTCCCCCACAAGCTTAGGGGGAAAGTTAAGCTAAATTCGAGCGCTGCAGATGCCTCTAAATTTAGATTCAATTTTGATTATGCGAAATTATTGGTGACCCGTGTTTTTCCTTACCCAACTGCCTATCTTGCTTTGAATAACTCTTTGACACCTTCTGCAGAAAGTGTAACATATACTTGCAACAAGACACTATCTAAAAACTATGTCCTTGCAGCGAATCAGAGGAGTCTCTTGATTGATCAGCCCTGGTCTCACGTCATACCTCATAAATTATATATGGTTGTAGTTCCAATGAGCGTTTATGCCGGTGAATATAGCGAAAATGGTTTGTATTTTGAAAATTGTAAGATAAGTAATATTGCCATTTATGTAAATAATATCGCCGTATATCATATTTCGAGTGAATTTCACCATCATTATTCGCGACTTTATTATGAAACAATTCGGGCGATAGGACTGGAGAATGATTCCATTCTTGAATACAGACCTCTTAATAGAGGAAGATCCGTATTTGTATTTAACCCAACTGTGGTAGATACAAGAGATGCTCTACCCGTAGAGAAATCCGGTAACTTATGCATGGAACTTCTTTTTGATGGCGTGTTGCATATAACAGACTGATTCTACTCTTTACAGAAACGACCGGGATGTTATCCATCGACCACCAAAGAACTGTTTTTTGTGATATGAGTGCTTAAAACAACAAAATAATGAATTGCCAAGAAATTAATTTAAATTTACAACATAAACTTGGAGAACAAGTGTATTATCTCGGGTGTTATAATGCCGAAGAGATTATGCAGATTGATATTTTAAAACAAAGACCACTGAAACCTATTGCCTTTATAGCTAATATTTTACCAAGTGACAGCAAAATATATATGGGGCATTGGGTGTGTGTATATACTTAGACATGCTCACTCGCCATTTATTCTTTTTTGACAGATTTGCTCTATCGCCAGATTTTATGCTCCTCCCATAATATTAAGGGGGGGATAAGAACATAAGAACAAAGGTAACTGCAGAAGGCCTATTGGCCCATACGAGGCAGCTCCTATTCTATAACCACCCAATCCCACTCATATACTTGTCCAACCCGCACTTGAAACAATCGAGGGACACCACCTCCACCACGTTACACGGCAATTGGTTCCACAAATCAACAACCCTGTTACTGAACCAGTATTTACCCAAATCTTTCCTAAATCTAAACTTATCCAATTTATACCCATTGTTTCGTGTTCTGTCTTGTGTTGATATTTTTAATACCCTATTAATATCCCCCCTTTTATGTCCATTCATCCACTTGTAAACCTCTATCATGTCACCCCTAACTCTTCGCCTTTCCAGTGAATGCAACTTAAGCTTTGTTAATCTTTCTTCATATGAAAGATTTCTAATTTGGGGAATTAACTTAGTCATCCTACGTTGGACACGTTCAAGTGAATTTATATCCATTCCATAATACGGCGACCAAAACTGAACTGCATAATCTAAATGGGGCCTAACCAGAGCAAGATATAGCTTAAGAACCACACCAGGTGTCTTGTTACTAACGCTTCGATTAATAAATCCCAGTGTCCTATTCGCCTTATTAAGAACATTCACTCATTGATCCTTTTGTTTTAAATTCTTACTAATCATAACTCCCACATCCCTTTCGCAATCTCAACACCATCTAGCTCGTATCTTGTAACTCTTATCATCATTACCTAGCCTCAGAACTTTATATTTATCAGCATTAAACTGCATTTGCCAATCATTTGACCATTTCAAAACCCTATCTAGATACACTTGAAGTGATAGTGAGTCCTCCGAATTAATTTCCCTACCGATTTTCGTATCATCGGCAAATTTGCAAATGTTGCTACTCAAACCTGAATCTAAATCATCTATATATATTATAAACAACAGAGTGCCCAGGACAGAGCCCTGAGGTACTCCACTAACAACATTATCCCACTCTGACTTAACCACATTTATACTAACTCTCTGTTTCCTTTGGAATAGCCATGCCCTAATCCAAGTTAAGAACATAAGAACATAAGAACAAAGGTAACTGCAGAAGGCCTATTGGCCCATACGAGGCAGCTCCTATTCTATAACCACCCAATCCCACTCATATACTTGTCCAACCCGTGCTTGAAACAATCGAGGGACCCCACCTCCACAATGTTACGCGGCAATTGGTTCCACAAATCAACAACCCTGTTACTGAACCAGTATTTACCCAAGTCTTTCCTAAATCTAAACTTATCCAATTTATATCCATTGTTTCGTGTTCTGTCCTGTGTTGATACTTTTAATACCCTATTAATATCCCCCCGGTAAGTTAATATACCAAGTTAATACCTGTACCAAGTTAATATAGCACACCCAATACCATGAGCTTCTATTTTTTTTAATTAGTCTTTCATGTGGCACTGTATCAAAAGCTTTGCTAAAGTCAAGGTACACAACATTACAATCCTTACCACTATCAACTGCCTCAACTATGCTGGAATATAAAGTTAGCAAATTTGTTAAACATGAACGGCCATTTGTAAAACAATGGTGTGACTCATTTATTAATTTATGTTTTTCAAGATGGAGACGAATTGTATTTGCAATTATTGATTCAAGTAACTTTCCCACAATAGACGTTAGGCTAATTGGCCGATAGTTTGACGCAAGTGATCTATCTCCTTTCTTAAAAATTGGTACCACATTAGCTACCTTCCATGACTCTGGCACTCTGCCTGACTCTATTGATTTATTAAATATGGTAGACAGTGGCTCAGAAAGCTCCTCTTTGCATTCTTTAAGCACCCTGGCAAACACTTCATCCGGCCCTGGGGATTTGTTTGGTTTTAGTTTTTCTAATTGTTTAATTACATCCTCCCTGGTAACTGCTAAACTAGTCAACCTGTCCTCATCCCCACCCACATAGACTTGTTCGGCTGAAGGCATATTGTTAAGTTCTTCTTTAGTAAATACAGATATAAAATATTTGTTAAAAATACTACTCATCTCCGTGTCAATATCCGTTATTTGACCTGTCTCAGATTTTAATGGACCTATCCTTTCCCTAGTCTTAGTTCGATATAACTGAAAAAAACCCTTTAGGATTTGACTTTGCTTGCTCTGCTATGCGAACTTCATAGTTTCTTTTTGCTTTCCTAATCTCTTTTTTAACATTTCTAACCAGTTGTATGAATTCCTGTTCTAACCTGACGTCCCCATTCTTAATCCTTTTGTACCAAGCTCTCTTTTTACCTATAAGGTTCTTTAAATTATTTGTTATCCACTTTGGGTCATTAGTATTCGATCTATTCAATTTGTATGGTATGCTACGTTCCTGTGCTTTGTTTAGAATATTCTTAAAAAAGTTATATATTAAATCCACATCGAAATCCCCTTTTACGTCACCTATCGCTGGGTTCATGTCTCGCTCTAAGACCGGCCCACACCCCATATCCAAGACTTTCCAATCTATTTGACCCAAAAAACTTCTTAGGCTATTAAAATCAGCTTTTCGAAAATCTGGCACTTTAACAGAATTTTCTCCTACAGGTCTATTCCATTCTATGCTAAATCTGATTACTTTGTGATCACTGTTCCCTAGCTCACTCCCTATTTCGATGTCATTAATTTGTGTTTCCCTGTTAGTTAACACTAAATCTAAAATATTATTTTCCCGCGTTGGTTCCTTAATGTGTTGCGTAAGAAAGCAATCGTCAATTACTTCTCGAAAATCTTCTGCTTCACTATTCCCTGTTTTGTTCACCCAGTTTATTCCACTAAAATTAAAGTCACCCATGACATAAATACTGTTAGATCTAGATGCTCTAGATCTAAATTTAATTTTATTTCTTAGACTTCTACTGTTAGTGTAATATATCCTAAGTGAATTGTTATTTTGAGGCCCTTTTCTTTCCCTGATCATTTTGCCAATTCTTTTCTCCCACGAACACATACTTTTATTACCTCCTTCCTCCAAATCAATTCCCATACCACTATCTACTAACAGTTTAAACCCAAACAAACACCTCTAACCACTGGTTCCAACGAGTTCGCAACAGCAACAACCCCAGCCCTCGATAGATGCACCCCATCATGAGCATACATTTCATTTCTTCCATAGAAGCGTTCCCAGTTGTCTATGAGAGATATTGCATTTGATTTGCAATATCTTTCTAGCCGGCAATTGACACCAAGTGCCCTCGACATCCATTCATTTCCCACTCCCTTTCTTGGAAGAATGCCACATATGATCGGGATTCCTCCCTTGCTCCTAACTAATTCAATGGCTGTCCTAAATCTCTGTATTAGTTCCTCACTCCTAACTCGCCCAACATCATTACCCCGTGCACTAATACAAATAATGGGTTTGTTCCCATTTCCCGTCATAATATCATTCATGTTTTCAACAATATCACCAATACCAGCTCCCGGATAGCAAACCCTTAATCTGTTCCCCTATCTCTGGCACAAAACGTTCTGTCTAAATACCTCACCTGGGAATCTCCCACAACCAAAATTCGCTTCGGATTAATCCAGTGTAATTGGCCTGTTATGTTGGACATTGTCTTCTGTGTTGGCATCGTTATGTTCTGGTCTTTTCCTTACTCTCATGGTGGGTAGAGTAAATAGTTCCGTGATTTGGATATTCATGGTAGGTTGTTCTATTCTTATGTGAATTGCTTCGAGAATTTGTAATCTTCTTGCATCTTGGGTTTTGTCTATTATGCAGGTATTCTTGTTCAACATTTCTCTTGTTAGAGTGATGTCATGGGCTTGTCTCATGTGATTCCTAGGGGCACCGGATTGAAGATGGCATGTCAAACGCCTCGTCAGCTTGGTCGTCGTCATACCTATGTACTTAGATTGAAGGTTACATCCTTCGTGGGGGCAAGTGTACATGTATACAACGCTTGACTGCTGTAGAGGGTTCTCCGTCGGCTTCGGGATGTTTTTGATAAGGAGTTCGGAAGTCTTCTTGGTTTTGTAGAACAATATCAGGTTTATGTTTTGGTTAGGAGTAGTGCTTTTAACTCCTTTACGGATTATTTCTTTCATTATTCTTTCCTCTTTTATATGTTCACTGCGCATGGTTGATTTGTAATATAATTTTATTGGAGGTATTGTGGTTTCTGTTCTAGGTTCTGGATTATACCAACGGTCCAAGTGTCTTCTTATAGCAGCGTTTATTTCCGCGTTGCTATATCCGTTGTTCACCAATACCTGAGTTACTCTTTCAAACTCTCTACTCACGTTGCTCCATTCAGAGCAGTGGGTAAGTGCTCGACGAATATAAGCATTGAGAACACTGGCTTTGTATCTTTTGGGGCACTCACTTCTACCGTTCAGGCATAATCCTATGTTGGTGGGCTTGGTATATACGTTGGTGCTTAAAGAGGTTCCTGTTTTTGTTATTAGTACATCCAAGAATGGCAGACTGTTATTTTCACTATTTTCATATGTAAATCGGAGTACTGACTCTCTCTCTAGATGTTTTTTTAGGTCAATTAGCTCATCTGAGTCTTTTACTATTACGAATATGTCATCTACATAACGGCAATATACAGTTGGTTTTTGTCTGCTACTGAAGAACCTGTCTTCGATGGTTCCCATATAAAAATTAGCAAATAAAACTCCTAAGGGGGAGCCCATTGCTACTCCGTCTATTTGTAAATACATGTCTCCTTGTGGACTGATGAAAGGGGCTTCCTTTGTACATGCTTCGAGAAGACTCTTTAAGTGTGGCTCAGGTATGTCTAATTTGGGGGTGCTCTCGTCTCTGTATACTCTGTCCAGTATCATTCCTATGGTTGTGTCGACTGGGACGTTGGTAAATAGGGATTCAACGTCTAGGGAAGCGATGATACCATCGGGCTGGGTAGATTTGATCAATTCTAGGAAATCTGCTGATGATTGTAGACTAAACTTACTTGGAGTGTATGGAGTTAGGAGTTCATTGAGTTTTTTTGCCAGGTGATAAGTTGGAGTTGGTATTTGGCTGATTATAGGGCGTAGTGGGTTACCTGGTTTATGCGTCTTAACATACGGCAATGTTAAGACGCATAAACCAGGTAACCCACTACGCCTATAATCAGCCAAATACCAACTCCACCTTATCACCTGGCAAAAAAACTCAATGAACTTTTAACTCCATACACTCCAAGTAAGTTTAGTCTACAATCATCAGCAGATTTCCTAGAATTGATCAAAGACTTACTAAGAAAAATAATCAAATAAAAATAATATAATTTTAAAGTAAATACAAAAATAAAGTAAATATTTAATAATCATAGAATAAAAACATTTTAAGCTTGCTAGGATTTTCCCACAGATGCCACCCCTGTGACAGGTAAAACTATGCTTTTCTTGAAAAACAGCACCATCTGTTTCATGAAAGAGCAACACACATGCCATACTAGATATGTTACAATTCAATTTCAATGTTTCTGATTGCATTGATAAATTGCATTTTACTAGATTTTGATTTATTTTCATTTTGATTTGTTTTGTGTGAATTGCATTGAAATTGAGCTATGTTTACAACACCGTTCATTTCGTGAGAATAGTTTATTTTTATATTTTTTCCTATTTTCATTGAATTTTTTAACTGTTTTTCTTATATTTCAGTGATGGGAACATCAAATCGCTGTTCCCAATTTTCTGATGTGAACATGAGACCATTTAGGAAGGCATCGGACGAGGGAGTGGGGAATGGTGGGGATGATGAGGGGACGGAAGTGAGAGATGGTTGGGAGGCCGAGGAGACGGGTGAGAGGGGGAATCGTGGGGAGGACTGGGAGACAGGGAAGGTTGCTGTGGCTAGGTAACGCACGTTTTTGGGTACTGCTAGTATATATATATATATATATATATATATATATATATATATATATATATATATATATATATATATATATATATATATATATATATATATATATATATATATATATATATACAATCTTTGGACAACACCCACCAGTGGGACTCGAACCCAGAAAGCACAACTACCTTCCAGTAGCTGGCATAACTAGTATGCTTTAACCCACTACGCCATCAGACCTTACAAAAGAAGTAGATAGTTCGAGATATATATATCTCAAACATCTCTACCTCCCGAAGGCACCAGATGAGTGAGGGGTCAGTCTGCAATTTTCGTCAAGCCACTGTCAATGTGAGAGAACTCGTGTCCAGCTTATAAGCCTATACTTGCATAAACCACAAGTGAAGATAAACAATCTTTGGACAACACCCACCAGTGGGACTCGAACCCAGAAAGCACAACTACCTTCCAGTAGCTGGCATAACTAGTATGCTTTAACCCACTACGCCATCAGACCTTACAAAAGAAGTAGATAGTTCGAGATATATATATCTCAAACATCTCTACCTCCCGAAGGCACCAGATGAGTGAGGGGTCAGTCTGCAATTTTCGTCAAGCCACTGTCAATGTGAGAGAACTCGTGTCCAGCTTATAAGCCTATACTTGCATAAACCACAAGTGAAGATAAACAATCTTTGGACAACACCCACCAGTGGGACTCGAACCCAGAAAGCACAACTACCTTCCAGTAGCTGGCATAACTAGTATGCTTTAACCCACTACGCCATCAGACCTTACAAAAGAAGTAGATAGTTCGAGATATATATATCTCAAACATCTCTACCTCCCGAAGGCACCAGATGAGTGAGGGGTCAGTCTGCAATTTTCGTCAAGCCACTGTCAATGTGAGAGAACTCGTGTCCAGCTTATAAGCCTATACTTGCATAAACCACAAGTGAAGATAAACAATCTTTGGACAACACCCACCAGTGGGACTCGAACCCAGAAAGCACAACTACCTTCCAGTAGCTGGCATAACTAGTATGCTTTAACCCACTACGCCATCAGACCTTACAAAAGAAGTAGATAGTTCGAGATATATATATCTCAAACATCTCTACCTCCCGAAGGCACCAGATGAGTGAGGGGTCAGTCTGCAATTTTCGTCAAGCCACTGTCAATGTGAGAGAACTCGTGTCCAGCTTATAAGCCTATACTTGCATAAACCACAAGTGAAGATAAACAATCTTTGGACAACACCCACCAGTGGGACTCGAACCCAGAAAGCACAACTACCTTCCAGTAGCTGGCATAACTAGTATGCTTTAACCCACTACGCCATCAGACCTTACAAAAGAAGTAGATAGTTCGAGATATATATATCTCAAACATCTCTACCTCCCGAAGGCACCAGATGAGTGAGGGGTCAGTCTGCAATTTTCGTCAAGCCACTGTCAATGTGAGAGAACTCGTGTCCAGCTTATAAGCCTATACTTGCATAAACCACAAGTGAAGATAAACAATCTTTGGACAACACCCACCAGTGGGACTCGAACCCAGAAAGCACAACTACCTTCCAGTAGCTGGCATAACTAGTATGCTTTAACCCACTACGCCATCAGACCTTACAAAAGAAGTAGATAGTTCGAGATATATATATCTCAAACATCTCTCCCTCCCGAAGGCACCAGATGAGTGAGGGGTCAGTCTGCAATTTTCGTCAAGCCACTGTCAATGTGAGAGAACTCGTGTCCAGCTTATAAGCCTATACTTGCATAAACCACAAGTGAAGATAAACAATCTTTGGACAACACCCACCAGTGGGACTCGAACCCAGAAAGCACAACTACCTTCCAGTAGCTGGCATAACTAGTATGCTTTAACCCACTACGCCATCAGACCTTACAAAAGAAGTAGATAGTTCGAGATATATATATCTCAAACATCTCTACCTCCCGAAGGCACCAGATGAGTGAGGGGTCAGTCTGCAATTTTCGTCAAGCCACTGTCAATGTGAGAGAACTCGTGTCCAGCTTATAAGCCTATACTTGCATAAACCACAAGTGAAGATAAACAATCTTTGGACAACACCCACCAGTGGGACTCGAACCCAGAAAGCACAACTACCTTCCAGTAGCTGGCATAACTAGTATGCTTTAACCCACTACGCCATCAGACCTTACAAAAGAAGTAGATAGTTCGAGATATATATATCTCAAACATCTCTACCTCCCGAAGGCACCAAATGAGTGAGGGGTCAGTCTGCAATTTTCGTCAAGCCACTGTCAATGTGAGAGAACTCGTGTCCAGCTTATAAGCCTATACTTGCATAAACCACAAGTGAAGATAAACAATCTTTGGACAACACCCACCAGTGGGACTCGAACCCAGAAAGCACAACTACCTTCCAGTAGCTGGCATAACTAGTATGCTTTAACCCACTACGCCATCAGACCTTACAAAAGAAGTAGATAGTTCGAGATATATATATCTCAAACATCTCTACCTCCCGAAGGCACCAGATGAGTGAGGGGTCAGTCTGCAATTTTCGTCAAGCCACTGTCAATGTGAGAGAACTCGTGTCCAGCTTATAAGCCTATACTTGCATAAACCACAAGTGAAGATAAACAATCTTTGGACAACACCCACCAGTGGGACTCGAACCCAGAAACTTTCTGGGTTCTGGGTTCGAAAATTGCACCAGAAACTGGTGCTTTCGGGAGGTAGAGATGTTTGAGATATATATATCTCGAACTATCTACTTCTTTTGTAAGGTCTGATGGCGTAGTGGGTTAAAGCATACTAGTTATGCCAGCTACTGGAAGGTAGTTGTGCTTTCTGGGTTCGAGTCCCACTGGTGGGTGTTGTCCAAAGATTGTTTATCTTCACTTGTGGTTTATGCAAGTATAGGCTTATAAGCTGGACACGAGTTCTCTCACATTGACAGTGGCTTGACGAAAATTGCAGACTGACCCCTCACTCATCTGGTGCCTTCGGGAGGTAGAGATGTTTGAGATATATATATCTCGAACTATCTACTTCTTTTGTAAGGTCTGATGGCGTAGTGGGTTAAAGCATACTAGTTATGCCAGCTACTGGAAGGTAGTTGTGCTTTCTGGGTTCGAGTCCCACTGGTGGGTGTTGTCCAAAGATTGTTTATCTTCACTTGTGGTTTATGCAAGTATAGGCTTATAAGCTGGACACGAGTTCTCTCACATTGACAGTGGCTTGACGAAAATTGCAGACTGACCCCTCACTCATCTGGTGCCTTCGGGAGGTAGAGATGTTTGAGATATATATATCTCGAACTATCTACTTCTTTTGTAAGGTCTGATGGCGTAGTGGGTTAAAGCATACTAGTTATGCCAGCTACTGGAAGGTAGTTGTGCTTTCTGGGTTCGAGTCCCACTGGTGGGTGTTGTCCAAAGATTGTTTATCTTCACTTGTGGTTTATGCAAGTATAGGCTTATAAGCTGGACACGAGTTCTCTCACATTGACAGTGGCTTGACGAAAATTGCAGACTGACCCCTCACTCATCTGGTGCCTTCGGGAGGTAGAGATGTTTGAGATATATATATCTCGAACTATCTACTTCTTTTGTAAGGTCTGATGGCGTAGTGGGTTAAAGCATACTAGTTATGCCAGCTACTGGAAGGTAGTTGTGCTTTCTGGGTTCGAGTCCCACTGGTGGGTGTTGTCCAAAGATTGTTTATCTTCACTTGTGGTTTATGCAAGTATAGGCTTATAAGCTGGACACGAGTTCTCTCACATTGACAGTGGCTTGACGAAAATTGCAGACTGACCCCTCACTCATCTGGTGCCTTCGGGAGGTAGAGATGTTTGAGATATATATATCTCGAACTATCTACTTCTTTTGTAAGGTCTGATGGCGTAGTGGGTTAAAGCATACTAGTTATGCCAGCTACTGGAAGGTAGTTGTGCTTTCTGGGTTCGAGTCCCACTGGTGGGTGTTGTCCAAAGATTGTTTATCTTCACTTGTGGTTTATGCAAGTATAGGCTTATAAGCTGGACACGAGTTCTCTCACATTGACAGTGGCTTGACGAAAATTGCAGACTGACCCCTCACTCATCTGGTGCCTTCGGGAGGTAGAGATGTTTGAGATATATATATCTCGAACTATCTACTTCTTTTGTAAGGTCTGATGGCGTAGTGGGTTAAAGCATACTAGTTATGCCAGCTACTGGAAGGTAGTTGTGCTTTCTGGGTTCGAGTCCCACTGGTGGGTGTTGTCCAAAGATTGTTTATCTTCACTTGTGGTTTATGCAAGTATAGGCTTATAAGCTGGACACGAGTTCTCTCACATTGACAGTGGCTTGACGAAAATTGCAGACTGACCCCTCACTCATCTGGTGCCTTCGGGAGGTAGAGATGTTTGAGATATATATATCTCGAACTATCTACTTCTTTTGTAAGGTCTGATGGCGTAGTGGGTTAAAGCATACTAGTTATGCCAGCTACTGGAAGGTAGTTGTGTTTTCTGGGTTCGAGTCCCACTGGTGGGTGTTGTCCAAAGATTGTTTATCTTCACTTGTGGTTTATGCAAGTATAGGCTTATATATATATATATATTGACAGAATCCTATTTTTTTTTAGGAGGGAGCCAGTTGCCCCACCGAGGGAGGGGTGACCACTCATACATAATAAGGAAGCTGACAAGAATTCTCCTACAAAGAAATTCAAATTAAGAGATGAAGAGGTCGAGATGGAGGTCATCTCAGACGGTGTGGTAGAGAAGGCACTTGTCTTTGAAGATGTGGTTGAACAAGCAAAACGTCCAGAGGTAGAGAATGAACCAGAGGGGAAGCAGAGCAATATACCAGAATAACAACAATGACAGCTTTATTAGGGACTTTGTATAGTAGTGCAATTAATAAACTTTTAATCAATTGATTGATTTTTCTTTTCCTTATTGAATAATTGTAGCTATAGGATGGATGAAAACACACTCTCTCACTCAGTTAAACAAGGAGACATTGATTCAGTCTTGGGCAGCTTCCACAGACAAATATGATTCTTATACTAACAAAGCCACACAAATACTTACCATCCACTAATGATACCTGAAAACTGATGTCAAACAACGATTAACTCTAATAAGAGAGAAACCATGTAACTCCCAGAGGCAAGTAAGATTCTGATAACATCACACAAATTACTTTCTATCTGTTGAGAGGTGGGGCAAAGATCCAAAGCTCAACCCACACACACAGACACAAATGTAAAGCATTAAACATGTTTGATCATTGAGAGGTGACAAATAGGAGAGTACATATAGGGGAGCTTACACACACACACACACACACACACACACACACACGCACACACACACACACACACACACACACACACACACACACACACACACACACACACACACACACACACACACACACACACACACACACACACACACACACACACACACACACACACACACACACACACACACACACACACACACACACACACACACACACACACACACACACACACACACACACACACACACACACACACACACACACACACACACACATACACACACACACACACACACACACACACACACACACACACACACACACACACACACACACACACACACACACACACACACACACACACACACAGGAATCTGTACACCTGTTGATTGACGGTTGAGAGGCGGGACCAAAGAGCCAGAGCTCAACCCCCGCAAACACAACTAGGTGAGTACACACACACACACACACACACGAACCAGCGAGACTCGACCTGGTCTTCACCCTGAACGACTCTGACATAAGTGAAATCAGTTTTGAGGCCCCAGTAGGAATGAGCGACCACAGTGTACTGGTGTTTGAGTACCTGATTGAAGAAGGGTTAATGAACTCGAGGAGGGATACCGAAACCAAAAGGTTAGCATACCGAAAGGGAAACTATGAGGAGATAAGAAAATTCCTAACAGATATAGCATGGGAAACTGGGCTCAGGGAAAAGACGGCCCAAGATATGATGGAATACATCACGCAAAAATGCAAGGACGCAGCCAACAAGTTTGTCCCAGTCCAAAAGGAAAACAGTGAAATGAAGATGAGAAACCCATGGTTTAATCAGAGATGTAGGCTAGCTAAGCAGCAAAGCAAAAGGGCATGGAGAAACTTTAGGAATAACAGGACACTGGAGAGCAGAGAAAGATACCAGAATGCCAGGAATGAATATGTCAGGATGAGAAGAGAGGCAGAAAGACAATACGAAAATGACATCGCAAGCAAGGCAAAGACTCAGCCTAAATTGCTGCATAGCCACATCAGGAGAAAAACAACAGTAAAGGAACAGGTTATAAAATTAAGGATAGGGGCAGAAGGATTCACTACAAACGACAAGGAAGTGTGTGAGGAACTGAATAAGAAATTCCAAGAGGTCTTCACCTTAGAGCAAGGAGAAATCCCAGAGATAAGAGAGGGAATAGCTAACCAGGAACCACTGGAAGAGTTTGAGATTACCAGCGGGGAAGTAAGGAAGTATTTACTAGAATTTGATGTCACAAAGGCTATAGGCTCAGATGGAATCTCCCCTTGGATACTAAAGGAAGGAGCAGAAGAACTGTGCCTCCCGCTCTCCATGGTGTATAACAAATCACTGGCAACAGGGGAACTGCCAGAAATTTGGAAAGCAGCTAACGTAGTCCCGATATACAAGAAAGGGGATAGACAGGAGGCACTGAATTACAGGCCAGTGTCCCTAACCTGCATACCATGCAAGATGATGGAGAAGATTGTGCGAAGAAAGCTAGTGGAGCACCTGGAGTGAAAGAACTTTGTAACACAGCATCAACATGGATTCAGGGATGGCAGGTCCTGCCTCACAGGGATACTTGAATTCTACGACCAGGCAACAAAAATAAGGCAAGAAAGAGAAGGGTGGGCAGACTGCATATTTTTGGATTGTCAAAAAGCCTTTGATACAGTGCCACACAAGAGGCTAGTGAAAAAACTGGAGATGCAGGCTGGAGTGAAAGGGAAGGTACTCCGTTGGATACAGGAGTACCTAAGTAACAGGAGACAACGAGTCAATGTGAGGGGTGAGGTCTCTGATTGGCGAGACGTTATGAGTGGAGTACCGCAGGGGTCAGTCCTTGGACCTATACTGTTTCTGATTTATGTAAATGATCTTCCAGAGGGTATAGAATCGTTTCTCTCAATGTTTGCCGATGATGCAAAAATTATGAGGAGGATTGAAACTGAGGACGATAGTAGGAGGCTACAAGATGACCTAGACAGACTGAGTGCATGGTCCAACAAATGGCTGTTGAAGTTCAACCCGAGTAAATGCAAAGTAATGAAACTAGGCAGTGGAAATAGGAGGCCAAACACAGGATACAGAATAGGAGATGAAGTACTTAATGAAACGAACAGAGAGAAAGATCTAAGAGTTGATATCACACCAAACCTGTCTCCTGAAGCCCACATAAAAAGAATAACGTCTGCGGCATATGCGAGGCTGGCTAACATCAGAACAGCGTTCAGGAACCTGTGTAAGGAATCATTCAGAATCTTGTACACCACATATGTAAGACCAATCCTGGAGTATGCGGCCCCAGCATGGAGCCCGTACCTTGTCATGCACAAGACGAAGCTGGAAAAAGTCCAAAGGTATGCCACTAGACTAGTCCCAGAACTAAGAGGCATGAGTTACGAGGAAAGGCTGCGGGAAATGCACCTTACGACACTGAAAGACAGAAGAGTAAGGGGAGACATGATCACAACCTACAAAATCCTCAGAGGAATCGACCGGGTAAACAAGGTTGAGCTATTCAACACTGGTGGGACGCGAACAAGGAGACACAGATGGAACCTGAGTACCCACATGAGCCACAGAGACGTTAGAAGGAACTTTTTCAGTGTCAGAGTAGTTAACGGATGGAATGCATTAGGCAGTGATGTGGTGGAGGCTGACTCCATACACAGTTTTAAATGTAAATATGATAGAGCCCAGTAGGCTCAGGAATCTGTACACCAGTTGATTGACAGTTGAGAGGCGGGACCAAAGAGCCAAAGCTCAACCCCCGCAAGCACAAATAGGTGAGTACACACACACAGTTGTTGCGGAACGACTGAAAAAGAGCTCAGAAGCAATGGACACAGTGAGGGAGGTAGCGATGCAGGCAGCTACGTCACAGAAAGCAGCAAGGTGCACCACTCAACTGCTGGAAAGAAAAAGATCAGTGGTAGTTGTAGGCATCAAAGAACAGGAAGGATCCAACAGGCAATAATGGAATGGCAAGGATAGAGAGGCAGTACATGGGCTACTGAAGGGGTTAAAGAAGGAAGGGGCTGTACATAACATTGAGAAGGTTTTCAGGTTGGGCTGGTACAACAAGGACAGGAACCGACTTGTAAAGGTGGTGTTTACAAACGAAACCACGAAGGAGGATATTCTCGAAAGGAAGAGTCGTCTGCAACATGTGAAGGGATACAAAAAAGTATTACTGCAGAGGGACAGGACGAAGGAGGAGATGGCCAGGGCAGCAGAGGCAAGGCGGAAGCGCAGTGAGAGAGGAGCAAACCAGGAAATCACAGTCCCTAACACAACAGTCCCAGAGACAAGAGGGGAACCCAAAACCAGCATTCAAGCAACACCAGAGGGGAGGGCAACACCACCACCGCCCCTCTGCATAGAAACCCTCCCTTCCCCTCACCCTACCTACCCCCACCCAACCCTCCCTCCCCCCCACCCCATTCTGACCCTGACACCCCATCCCCATTCCCACCTTTCCCCCCTGTCACCCATTCCCCTTCATCCCATACCCTCCCTATCCCTCCTCCCCCCTCACCCCGTATCCTCCATGACCCCCTATCTCCTTAACCCACACCCTACATGTCCCCCCTTCCCTTAAATACCCCCCCCCCCCCGCCACCCCAATATCCTCTGAGACCCTGCAAACCACCTCACAGACCCTCTCACCCACGGAACAGCTTCCCACACCAGCAGAATGCTCGCCAAGAAAGGGACGTGAACATGAACCGAAGAAAGTGAGCTTCAAGGCGATGTACACTAACATAGATGGGATTATAAATAAAACAAGTGAACTTGGAGAATGGGCACTAGAAGAAAACCCAGACATAATAGCACTCACAGAAACAAAGCTAACGAAAATCATAACAAAGGCAGTGTTTCCACAGGGCTACTATGTAGTGAGGAAAGAGAGAGAAGGGAGAGGAGGAGGTGGTGTAGCTTTGCTACTAAGAGAAGGTTGGAGTTTCGAAGAGATGGTAATTCAGAACTGTGAAGGTTTCAGTGACTACATATCAGGCACCATAGCAACTGGAGGACAGAAAATTATAATAGTAGTCATATATAACCCCCAACCGAATGACAGAAGACCCAGACAGGAATATGATAGAAACAACTTGGCCACCATCAATATAATAGAGAGAGCAGCTTCTGTAGCTAGCAGGAACGGATCCAGACTTCTAATCATGGAAGACTTCAACCATGGGGAGATAGATTGAGGGAACAGAGACCCACTTGGAGGCCCACAGACATGGAGAGCTAAGCTGCTGGATGTGGCAACAAGAAACTTTCTAAGTCAACACGTCAAGGGACCGACAAGAATGAGAGGAGGGGATGAACCAGCCTTGCTTGATCTGATATTTACCCTAATTGAGTCGGATATAAGGGAAGTTAAGTTGGAAGCCCCATTGGGATTGAGTGATCATAGTGTATTGAGCTTTGAGTATCTGGTTGAGCTAGGAATTATCACCCCCAAAAAAGAACTGGGAACCAAAGGGCTGGCGTACCGAAAGGGAAACTATGAGCAAATGAATAAATTCCTATGGGATATACATTGGGACACAGAACTCGGAACCAAGTCCGTACAAGACATGATGGACTATGTCACCCAAAAATGTCAGGAGGCTGTAAGCAGGTTTGTCCCAGCCCGACAGGAAAAAACAGAGAAGCAAACGAAGAATCCGTGGTTTAATAGGGAATGTATGAAAGCAAAAGGAGCTGAACAAAAGGGCATGGAGGAACTTCCGTAATAACAGAACACCAGAAAGTAGAGAGAGAGATACCAGAGAACCAGGAACGAGTATGTCAGTGTGAGAAGAGCAGCTGAGAAAAGGTATGAAAATGATATAGCTAATAAAGCCAAGACCAAACCAAAGCTACTACACAGTCACATCAGGAGGAAGACAACAGTGAAGGAGCAGGTGATGAAACTTAGGGTGGACGAGGACAGGTACACAGAGAATGACAAAGAGGAGTGTGAAGAACTCAACAAAAGGTTCCAGGATGTCTTTACACTAGAACAGGGAGATGTCACGGCGCTAGAAGAGGTGGCAGCAAACCAGGTGACCTTGGATAGGTTCGAAATTACAAGAGATGAGGTCAAGAAGCACCTATTGGAGCTGGATGTGAGAAAAGCTGTTGGGCTGGATGGAATCTCGCCATGGGTATTGAAAGAGTGTGCAGGAGCACTTTGCTTACCACTCTCCATAGTGTATAGTAGGTCACTGGAAACGGGGGACCTCCCAGAAATAGGGAAGACTGCTAATGTAGTACCAATACAAAAAGGGTGACAGACAAGAGGCACTGAACTACAGGCCAGTGTCCTTAACTTGTATACCATGCAAGGTGATGGAGAAGATTGTGAGAAAAAACCTAGTAACACATCTGGAGAGAAGAGACTTCGTGACAACCCATCAACATGGGTTCAGGGAGGGTAAATCTTGCCTTACAGGCTTGATAGAATTCTACGATCAGGTGACAAAGATTAAGCAAGATAGAGAAGGGTGGGCGGACTGCATTTTTTTGGACTGTCGGAAAGCCTTTGACACAGTACCCCATAAAAGGTTGATGCATAAGCTGGAGAAGCAAGCAGGAGTAATTGGTAGGGCGCTCCAGTGGATAAGGGAGTACCTAAGCAATAGGAAGCAGAGAGTTACAGTGAGGGGTGAGACCTCAGACTGGCGTGAAGTCACCAGTAGAGTCCCACAGGGCTCTGTACTCTGACCTATCCTGTTTCTGATATATGTTTCTGATATCTCCCAGAGGGTATAGACTCATTCCTCTCAATGTTTGCTGACGACGCCAAAATTATGAAAAGGATTAAGACAGAGGAGGACAGCTTGAGGCTTCAAGAAAACCTGGACAAGCTGTAGGAATGGTCGAACAAATGGCTGTTATAGTTTAACCCAAGCAAATGTAATGTAATGAAGATAGGGGTAGGAAGCAGGAGCCCAGATACAAGGTACCATTTGGTAGATGAAATACTTCAAGAGTCAGAGAGAGAGAAAGACTTGGGGGTTGATATCACGGCAGACCTGTCCCCTGAAGCTCATATCAAGAGGATAACATCAGCAGCATATGCCAGGTTGGCTAACATAAGAACGGCCTTTAGAAACTTGTGTAAGGCATCTTTCAGAACATTATATACCACATATGTCAGACCAATCCTGGAGTATGCGGCTCCAGCATGGAGTCCATATCTAGTCAAGCATAAGACTAAACTGGAAAAGGTTCTAAGGTTTGCCACCAGACTAGTACCCGAGCTGAGAGGTATGAGCTACGAGGAGAGACTACGGGAATTAAACCTCCCTTCGTTGGAAGACAAAGAGTTAGGGGGGACATGATCACTACATTCAAGATTCTCATGGGAATCGACAGGGTTGATAAAGACAGGCTGTTTAACACAAGGGGCACACGCACTAGGGGACACAGGTGGAAACTGAGTTCCCAAATAAGCCACTGAGATATCAGAAAGGATCAATAGGCTCAGGAACCTGTACACCTGTTGATTGACGGTTGAGAGGCGGGACCAAAGAGCCAGTGCTCAACCCCCGCAAGCACAACTAGGTGAGTACACACACACACACACACACACACACATACACACACACACACACACACACACACACACACACACACACACACACACACACACACACACACACACACACACACACACACACACACACACACACACACACACACACACACACACACATACACACACACATACACACACACACACACACACACACACACACACACACACACACACACACACACACACACACACACACACACACACACACACACACACACACACACACACACACACACACACACACACACACACACACACACACACACACACACACACACACACACACACACACACACACACACACACAGAAGAGAAGCAGAAGGCCAATATGAAAACAACAGAGAAAGCAAGCAAGCAAGCGACATAGCAAAGACCCAACCCAAATTGCTGCACAGCCACATCAGGAGAAAGACAACAGTGAAGGAACAGGTAATGAAACTGAGGATAGGGGCAGACAGATTCACTACAAACGACAAAGAAGTGTGCAAGGAACTCAATATGAAATTCCAGGAAGTCTTCACGTTAGACCAAGGAAATGTTCCACAGATAAGAAAAGGATTAATTAACCAGGCACCGCTAGAGGAATTTGAGATTACCAGTGGAGATGTATGGAAGCTTTTGCTAGAGTTGGATGTGACAAAGGCTATAGGCCCAGATGGAATATCACCATGGATACTAAAGGAAGGAGCAGAAGCACTGTGCCTGCCACTCTCCATGGTGTATAACATATCACTGGTAACAGGTGAACTGCCAAAAATCTGGAAAGCGGCAAACGTTGTCCTGATATACAAAAAGGGGGATAGACAGGAGGCACTGAACTACAGGCCAGTGTCCCAAACTTGCATACCATGCAAACTAATGGAGAAAATTATGCGAAAAGTGCTAGTCGAACATCTGGAGCGAAGGAACTTTGTGTGACAACACCAACATGGTTTCAGAGATGGCAAGTCATGCCACACAGGATTATATGAATTCTACGATCAGGCAACAAGAAAAAGGCAGGAAGAGAGGGGTGGACAGACTTTATATTTTTGGATTGCCAGAAAACCTTTGACACAATGCCACACCAGAGACTAGTGTGAAAGCTGGAGGAACAGGCAGGAGTGAAAGGGAAGGTACTCCATTGGATAAGGGAGTACCTAAGTAAGAGAAGGCAGCGAGTTACTGTGCTGGGTGAGGTATCAGATTGGCGAGACGTCACCAGTGGGGTACCGCAGGGTTCAGTCTTTGGACCCATACTGTTTCTTATATATGTAAATGATCTTCCAGAAGGCATAGAATTATTCCTCTCATTGTTTGCTGATGATGCAAAAATTATGAGGAGGATTAACATGGAGGAAGACAGTATGAGACTACTAGATGGCCTAAACAGACAGCATGTATGGTCCAACAAATGTCTACTAAAGTTCAACCCGAGTAAATGTAAGGTAATAAAACTAGGCAGTGGAAACAGGAGGCCAGACACAGAATACAGAATGGGAGATGAAGTCCTTCATGAAACGGACAGAGAGAATGATCTAGGAGTTGATATCACACCAACCCTTTCTCCTGAAGCCCACATCAAAAGAATAGCATCTGTGGCGTATGCGAGGCTGGCTAACATCAGAACTGCCTTCAGGAACCTGTGTAAGGAATCATTCAGAACCTTGTATGCCACGTATGTAAGACCAATCCTGGAGTATGCGGCCCCAACATGGAGCCCGTACCTTGTCAAACACAAGGCGAAGCTTAAAAAAGTTCAGAGATATGCCACTAGGCATATCTCTGAACTAGGAGATTGTTCTGGCATATTCTGACATATCCCAGAACTAAGAGGTATGAGTTACGAAGAAAGGCTGTGAGAAATGTACCTCACGACACTAAAATACAGAAGAGTAAGGGAAGACATGATCACTACCAAAAAAATTCTCAGACCAATTGACAGGGTAGATATAGATAAACTGTTTAACACCGGTGGTACGCAAACAAGGGGACACAGGTGGAAACTGAGTACCCAAATGAGCCACAGGGACGTTAGAAAGACCTTTTTCAGTGTCAGAGTAGTTAACAGGTGGAATGCATTAGGTAGTGATGTGGTGGAGGCTGACTCCATACACAGTTTCAAATGTAGATATGAGAGAGCCCAGTAGGCTCTGGAATCTGTACATCAGTTGATTGACAGTTGAGAGGCGGGACCAAAGAGCCAGAGCTCAACCCCCACATGCACAATTAGGTGAGTACACACAGACACACACAGTGTGTCAGCCAGCCGCGAAGGGAGGGTCGCTGGGGTCACGCACTACAATAAACGCCATAATTTTTGGGTTAGTTAAGGCTACAGTGACAGATCTCAGATCTAGGGGTATCACAAAGTGTATAACTGCCGGAATAGGAAAGAAAAAATACAGTGCTATCACTAGAGCTTTGTGTTAAACAGTGAATTCACCAGACAGGCCACGTGGGAGGGCCCACGAGGCTTTGTTTACATATTGGGTCAAATGATCAGTGGTACAGTGAAATGATGAACTGTAACACAACAGACACACCGATACAGTGACTGACTCCAGATATTTGTGTTAGATAGAGAAGAACCGCCATCATCAATCTACTGGATTAGTGAATCACCACGTTGGAGGCGACGACGGAGCACTTCGTTATCCAGCATCGTAATTATTCACCTGGTTGTGTGAGCGGGAGGCTGACAGGTAGGTACCCCTCTCTGGTCAATTCTTCATGTGTACAGAGTGAGGTAAAATATTATCAAATTCTTGTTCAGTATATCATATACATTTAAAATATCAAAGTGACACATTTTGGGTAGAGGTTGACATTTTACTGGACCCCCGTAACACACGCATGCACGCACACACACACGTACGTTTGCAAACATACACGCATGCACATGCAAAAACAAACACGCACACACACATACGTCCAGTCAAGCTAGAAAGGATTAACACCTTTCGTGGAAAGGGGATAAAACCTCACTCATATTCCACCCCCCTCTCTTACCCACCCCCCTATCATGCTAACCCAATACACTCCTCCCCCTACTCCCGCTCCCCACACACTCTCTATCTCTCTCTCCTTCTTTCCTGATCTCCCTCTCTCCCTCTTCCACACACACACAAACACACACACACACACAAACACATACACACACACACACACACACACACAAACACACACACACACACAAGCACACACACACACACACACACACACACACACACAAACACACATACACAGGTAACAGGGACAGCAACTGGAGCTCACTGGGAACCCAGGTAAACCGCTAATCCCCCTGCCATAATCTGAACACAACACCTCACCCACCTCCACTTAACCCCCATCACACACACACACACACCCCACCCTCCCTCCCTCTCTCTCTCTCTCTCTCTCTCTCTCTCTCTCTCTCTCTCTCTCTCTCTCTCTCTCTCTCTCTCTCTCTCTCTCTCTCTCTCTCTCTCTCTCTCTCTCTCTCTTGCTCTCTCTCTATCTTACTCTCTCTCTATCTTACTCTTGACAAAGGACAAAATGGCAGGAGGACGCAACAGGGACACAGGGAATAGTCGAAGTGACCAAACGAAGGAAATGTTAACCCAAGTTCTGGAGGAATTCAGGAGGGAGATACATGAAGTGAGGATTACAATTAACAACCTGCAAAGTGAGCTGATATCAGCAAGGGAGATCAAATCCCTCACAGATAAAAATAAAGAGACAGAGCATCAGATTATTATCAAAAGGGAAGGTGGGAATGTTACTTTGGAAGGAAATGCCTCTGTACCTAAAACATTTCTGGAAAGACTAAGAAAGAGCTCAGAAGCAATGGACACAGTGAGGGAGGTAGCCATGCAAGCAGCTACCTCACAGGAAGCAGCAAGGTACACCAGTCAGCTGCTGGAGAAAAAAGGATCAGTAGTAGTTGTAGGCATCAAAGAACAGGAAGGATCCAACAGGCAGGAATGGAATAGCAAGGATAGAGAGACAGTATGTTGTAATCCACAAGTTAGTAGGAATTATTAGCTAGAGGATCATTACTACAACACTTAACGAATGATGATTGAAAGTACATGAAAGTAGACAGACTATGGATCACATATCTAAGAAAGGTCAATGGATTAAGACCGAAGCTGTTTAGCCAAATTAATAATTCCTGGAAAGAGGAATTATTCTTCGTCAGGCTTCTAGGAACAAGGTTACCGCTCTAGGGATAAGGTTAATCGGATTATACCTTCCTCAAGAGGCGTGGTGAAATGATTGAGGCCATGGTTGGCTGGAGTCAGTTTGATTGTGGAGGTTGAACTAGCAAGTCCTTTGGATCCCCGTTTGTGGCAGCAGCGAAGTGTAGCAGACAGCTATGCGAGAGCCTGTTGTGATCTTAGTGACCAAGTTAAGTCTGCAGTATGTGAGTATTGAATGTAAGACTAACCGGGTATGGAGCGTTGTAGTAATCATTCCGTATTAGGGACTTAGGCGGAAGTTACGAGTGTGGGTGGTGATCGCGGAGGTCAAGTGGTCTATGGGTATTGGAAGTGTATTGACCTAATAGAGTATGTTAATTAATATAGTATTATTTGTCAGAGTCTATTCTTTGTAATTAAATGACAAAACCCGACGGCCTTTAAATACTTTCCATGTGTCCCTTCATAGTGTTCCTGGTTTGGTTGGTGAGGGAATGTTAGGGAATTGGGAGACGACATATTTGGTGGCAGCGCAAACAGGTTTTGGAACACTGTGCGAGATGAAGGAAGTGTGGTTCTGGTTTAGTTGGTGAGGGAATGTTCGGGAAATGGTAGACGTCGGGTTGTGGTGAGAATGGGGGTTACTAGACGGAGGAAAGAAGGGTCAGGTGAGACCAGGTCAGAGGAGTTAGTTAATTAAAGGGACTAGGCCATTGTGGGGCACATGTGGGGTTTATTTCTTTCTTTCCAGATTCCCGCAACGAGAGACGGCTAAGATGCAAGTTTGGACCACTGAAGCATCGGGATCCAAAACAAGTGCAGTGTTCGTAGTGCGGATTATACAGTGTTCGTAGTGCGGATTATACAGCGTGGCGAGGTAAACTAGCGCAGGTGAATGTGGGCCAGCGTGGGCCATGTGCGGGCCAAGCGATGGGTGGGCCAAGCGAGTCGCACCTTGGAGCTTGTTTTATATCGTTGGTAAGCCGGAAATAGTGAGAAACCGTTGCTAAGGTGAAATTAAGCGTGAAAACTACGTAATTTAAAGTTAATTAAATTTCAGGTAAAGTGTAAATCGAATATTTTAAGGATAATGAAATATTACCAAAAGTACTGTGCGAGTTCCGGCGTTGTCAGGTGTAGATACAGAAAATAGGCGCAGTGAATTATGGACGCCTTGGCATAGCGAGCGACGCATAATTTGACGTCTGGGGTTCGCCGTCTAGTGTACCCTGGAGAGGGCCATGGAGATTTTTAGTGGGTGCAGGTAGCATTATGGAGAGTGTTACCTTGGGACACGGGGAGCGTGTCCCGTTGGTGGGGGTGTGTGGTGCCGGGAGTAGTGCATGGTTGTGTATTGGTGTTTGGACGCCAAGTGTAGTGCATGGTTGTGTATTGGCGTTTGTACGCCGGGGTGTGTAGTGTAATGCATGTGTAGTGGCGTATTAGACGCCAGCGTAATGACTAGTTTACTGTAGTGTAATGTGCATGTTTTGACTGTTGATATTATGGATGTAGTATAGTGCATGACATTGTTGGCATTGTAGCGATTAGGTGTAGCATGTGTAGCATTACTCGTAATTTTAACGCCGTGTGTTGATGGCGTTGGGGACGCCGTGTGTTGTGTTGATGGCGTTGGGGACGCCGTGTGTTGTGTTGATGGCGTTGGGGACGCCGTGTGTTGTGTTGATGGCGTTGGGGACGCCGGGTGTTGTGTTGATGGCGTTGGGGACGCCGTGTGTTGTGTTGATGGCGTTGGGGACGCCGGGTGTTGTGTTGATGGCGTTGGGGACGCCGGGTGTTGTGTTGATGGCGTTGGGGACGCCGTGTGTTGTGTTGATGGCGTTGGGGACGCCGTGTGTTGTGTTGATGGCGTTGGGGACGCCGGGTGTTGTGTTGAGGGCGTTGGGGACGCCATTGGGTGGTGTAGTGTAGTGGCGTTTGGACGCCTGGTATGGAGTGTGGTGTTGTGGAGTATATAGTGGCGCAGGGGCGCCAGGTAGTGGTCGGTAAGGTGAGTATCGGCGTAGCAAGGTCGGTGCGTTAGGATGCAGGAAGTGGTTGTGGGGATGTGTGGCGTTATATTGAGGTCATCAGTGGTTGGGATGACCAGAGGTGATAGTGTGTCGGAGTGGGTAAGTCTTATGGATAAGATGAAATGTGGATAATTGCAGGAGTTGGTGGCTGCAGTAGGCGAGCCAAGTCGATACATCTAGCAAGACTCATAATAGACTAATAAAAATTATATTTTTTTCATTAAAATTTTCATTAATTAAGTTGGAGTGGATAAGTCTTATGGATAAGATTACAATGTAGAATTTCATAATTTCAGGTGTTGGTGGTTGCAGTGGGCGAGCCGAGTAGATATACTAATTTCTCATTAATTAAGTTATTCCAGGAATCTCGCTAGAAGCGAGCCAGTGGCAGTATGATGCTTTAGTGACATTAGTTGTGAAATTATTTTAATGAGGCATTTATTGTGATAATGTATGTGTATGTATATACTGTATATTACCTCATCGGCACCATTACTGAGTGTTAGGCTTGAGAAGGTCCCCCGGGATCATGTCACAGAGCTTCAGGTAGAGTAGAAGAGAAGCTATGAGGCTACACTCAGTAATTCTAGAAAAAAAGGGGGAGGAAGTGAAACCAACGTGACGTTATAGGCGAAATTCGCCCCCTGACATCAAAGCAGGGATAAGGGCCAGCTGCAATGGTTTTGCAGCTGCGCTCAGGCTATATACGGGGAGAGAGTAAGGAGCCGAGGGGGTTATGTAATAATGGGATAGAGCCAGGGGGCTCCGAGGGAATATTTTGCAGGTACAGCGGTCGGGAAGGTGTGAATACAGGTGGACACACTCTGGGCGGATGGGCCTAGACCAGAGAGCTGTGAGGGATCTACAGCGTTCTGGGATTGGTGCCCTGGAACGAGACGTCAGCACAGACCCAAGGGAACATGACCCTGGGGTAGGAATCTCCGTTGCTCTGGAGGCCAGGATCACGTTACCTCAGAGCAACGATGGGACATTGACAACATTCACCAGGCTGGACAGCCTGGGTTTTGTCTGGGTCATGGAGGATCTATGACCTAGCAACCATGGGACACGAAGACAAGAGAAGTGATGCTGCCAATTGTGGAGGAGGCCAGTGCAACATTGTGTGATCATTGTAAGCCCTTATGTTAACAGTACAGGGCAAGATGTTAAATTATTAACTTGTTACTAAGGATGAAGAACCTTAGATATATATGTGTTGTGTATATATTAATGACTAGTGTCATTTCTGTTTAAGTGCCAGCATTCTGGTCCATGTAATTTTATGGTTATGTTTGTATGTAATTATATGTCAGCAGTTTAGGTATATGTGCATTGTTGGAGATGGGAAAAATTATTTCAGACTATTTTACCTATGCTATGATGTGAATATAATGTATATGTTGGAGAAGTGTTGTGAGTCATGTCGGGGAAAATTTTAATTTATTTCATTGTGTGTATGATGAACTTATTGGATGATTTTTTAGTTGTACACATATGGTGGGTGCATCCTCCAGGTCTTTGCACTAATGGGACCATTGCAATGATGCATATGGGGACATATGCGTGTTTAAGGAGGGGAGTGGTGTTGTAATCCACAAGTTAGTAGGAATTATTAGCTAGAGGATCATTACTACAACACTTAACGAATGATGATTGAAAGTACATGTAAGTAGACAGACTATGGATCACATATCTAAGAAAGGTCAATGGATTAAGACCGAAGCTGTTTAGCCAAATTAATAATTCCTGGAAAGAGGAATTATTCTTCGTCAGGCTTCTAGGAACAAGGTTACCGCTCTAGGGATAAGGTTAATCGGATTATACCTTCCTCAAGAGGCGTGGTGAAATGATTGAGGCCATGGTTGGCTGGAGTCAGTCTGATTGTGGAGGTTGAACTAGCAAGTCCTTTGGATCCCCGTTTGTGGCAGCAGCGAAGTGTAGCAGACAGCTATGCGAGAGCCTGTTGTGATCTTAGTGACCAAGTTAAGTCTGCAGTATGTGACTATTGAATGTAAGACTAACCGGGTGTGGAGCGTTGTAGTAATCATTCCGTATTAGGGACTTAGGCGGAAGTTACGAGTGTGGGTGGTGATCGCGGAGGTCAAGTGGTCTATGGGTATTGGAAGTGTATTGACCTAATAGAGAATGTTAATTAATATAGTATTATTTGTCAGAGTCTATTCTTTGTAATTAAATGACAAAACCCGACGGCCTTTAAATACCTTCCGTATGTTCATTCATTGTGTTCCAGTACAAACCTAGTGGTACGCCTCAAGGGTCTGGTGTGTGTAGGAGTACACGGTGGTAGTAACGGTTGCTGAGGCAAGGTGTTATGTGTTGTGTAATCGCTGTGTTCGGAATGAACCGGGGTTCAGCGTCACGACAAGTACATGGGCTACTGAAAGGGTTACAGATGGAAGGGGCTGAACAAAAAATTGAGTAGGTTTTCAGATTGGGCTGGTACGACAAGGACAGAAATGGACTTGTAATGGTGGTGTTTACAAACGAAGCAACGAAGGAGGATATTCTCGAAAGGAAGAGTCGTCTGCAATATGTGGAGGGATACAAAAAAGTATTCCTGCAGAGGGACAGGACGAAGGAGGAGATGGCCAGGGCAGCAGAGGCAAGGAAGAAGCGTAGTGAGAGAGGAGTCAACCTTCCTTTAACCCCCACCCCCCACCTCAAAATCCTCTGAGACCCTGCAAACCACCTCACAGATCTTCTCACCCAGGGAACAGCTTTCCATATGGGCAGAATTCTCGCCAAGAAGGGGACAAGAAAATGAACAGAAGAAAGTGAGCTTCAAGGCAATGTACACTAACATGAATGGGATTACAAATAAAACAAGTGAACCCAGAGAATGGGCACTAGAAGAAAACCCAGACATAATAGCACGCACAGAAACAAAGCTAACGAAAACCATAACAATTGCAGTGTTTCCACAGGGCTACTATGTAGTGAGGAAAGAGAGGGAAGGGATAGGAGGAGGTGGTGTAGCTTTGCTAATAAGAGAAGGTTGGAGTTTTGAAGAGATGGTAATTCAGAACTGTGAAGGTACAGTGATTACATATCAGGCACCATAGTTACTGGAGGACAGAAAATTATAGTAGAAGTCATATATAAACCCCCACCGAACGACAGAAGACCCAGACAGAAATATGATAGAAACAACTTGGCCACCATCAATATAATAGAGAGAGCAGCTTCTGTGGCTAGCAGGAATGGATCCAGAATACTAATCATGAGAGACTTCAACCATGGGAAGATAGATTGGGGGAACAGAGACCCACATGGAGGACTATACACATGGAGAGCAAAGCTGCTGGATGTAGCAACATGAAACTTTCTAAGTCAACACGTCAAGGGACTGACAAAAATGAGAGGAGGGGATGAACCAGCCTTGCTTGATCTGATATTTACCCTAAATGAGTCGGATATAAGGAAAGTTAAGTTGAAAGCCCCCTTGGTTATGAGTGATCATAGTGTATTGAGCTTTGAGTACCTGGTTGAAATAGAAATTATCACCCCCAAAAAAGAACTGGGAAACAAAGGGCTGGCGTACCGAAAAGGAAACTATAAGGAGATGAATAAATTCTTAAGGGATATACATTGGGACACAGAACTCAGAACCAAGTCTGTACAAAACATGATGGACTATGTCACCCAAAAGTGTCAAGAGACTGTAAGCAGGTTTGTCTTAGCCCAACAGGAAAAAAAGAGAAGCAAATGAAGAATCCGTGGTTTAATAGGGAATGTATGAAAGCAAAGAAGCTGAACAAAAGGTCATGGAGGAACTTCCGTAATAACAGAACACCAGAAAGTAGAGAGAGAGATACCAAAGAACCAGGAACAAGTATGTTAGTGTGAGAAGAGCAGCTGAGAAAAGGTATGAAAATGATGTAGCTAATAAAGCCAAGACCGAACCAAAGCTATTTCACAGTCACATCAGGAGGTAGACAGTGAAGGAACAGGTGATAAAACTTAGGGTGGGCGAGGACAGGTACATAGAGAATGACAACGAGGTGTGTGAAGAACTCAACAAGAGGCTCCAGGAGGTCTTTACAATAGAACAGGGAGAAGTCACGGCACTGGGAGAGGTGGCAAGAAACCAGGTGACCTTAGAAAGGTTCATAATTACAAGAGATGAGATCAAGAAGCACCTATTGGAGCTGGATGTGAGAAGAGCTGTTGGGCCGGACGGAATCTCGCCATGGGTATTGAAAGAGTGTGCAGGAGCACTTTGCTTGAAACTCTCCATAGTGTATAGTAGGTCACTGGAAACGGAAGACCTACCAGAAATATGGAAGACTGCTAATGTAGTACCAACATACACAAAGGGTGACAGACATGAGGCACTGAACTACAGGCCTGTGTCCTTAACTTGTATACCATGCAAGGTGATGGAGAAGATTGTGAGAAAAAACCTAGTAACACATCTGGAGAGAAGAGACTTCGTGACAACCCATCAACATGGGTTCAGGGAGGGTAAATCTTGTCTTACAGGCTTGATAGAATTCTACGATCAGGTGACAAAGATTAAGCAAGAGAGAGAAGGATGGGCGGACTGCATTTTTTTGGACTGTCAGAAAGCCTTTGATACAGTACCCCATAAAAGGTTGATGCATAAGCTGGAGAAACAGGCAAGAGTAACTGGTAGGGCGCTCCAGTGGATAAGGGAGTACCTAAGCAATAGAAAGCAGAGAGTTACAGTGAGGGGTGAGACCTCAGAATGGCGTGAAGTCACCAGTGGAGTCCCACAGGGCTCTGTACTCGGACCTATCCTGTTTCTGATATACGTAAATGATCTCCCAGAGGGTATAGACTCATTCCTTTCAATGTTTGCTGACGACGCCAAAATTATGAGAAGGATTGAGACAGAGGAGGACAGCTTGAGGCTTCAAGAAGACCTGGACAAGCTGCAGGAATGGTCGAACAAATGGCTGTTAGAGTTTAACCCAAGCAAATGTAATGTAATGAAGCTAGGGGTAGGAAGCAGGAGACCAGATACAAGGTATCATTTGGACGATGAAATACTTTAAGAGTCAGAGAGAGAGAAAGACCTGGGGGATTATATTACGCCAGACCTGTCCCTTGAAGCTCATATCAAGAGGATAACATCAGCAGCATATGCCAGGTTGGCTAACATAAGAACGGCTTTTAGAAACTGGTGTAAGGAATCTTTCAGAACATTATATACCACATATGTCAGACCAATCCTGGAGTATGCGGCTCCAGCATGGAGTCCATATCTAGTCAAGGATAAGACTAAACTAGAAAAGGTTCAAAGGTTTGCCACCAGACTGAAAGGTATGAGCTACGATACCTGGTTGATACCTGGTTGATGGGGTTCTGGGAGTTCTTCTACTCCCCAAGCCCGGCCCGAGGCCAGCCTTGACTTGTGAGAGTTTGGTCCTCCAGGCTGTTGCTTGGAGCGGCCTGCAGGCCCACATACCCACCACAGCCCGCTTGGTCCGGCACTCCTTGAAGGAAACAATCTAGTTTCCTCTTGAAGATGTCCACGGTTGTTCCTGCAATATTTCTGATGCTCGCTGGTAGGACGTTGAACAACCGTGGACCTGTAACACCACTCTATTGTATACCACCCTAAAGTGTACCACTATAATGGAACACTAAACTATCCTGAGTAACACTTCCTCATCGGTTGCACTTAATAACACTGTTATGAGCTGACATATGATGGTTACACCGGAACCAAAGGTACACTGCCAATAAGGAAATGCTAACACAAGGATTAAATACGCTGCCACCATCTGCCTTTGACCATTGAAACTATATCAAGCAACGAGGCAAGAAACATTGCTTGACTAGGAGAGTACTTTCTATGACTGTTATTAATTATGAAAACGGTTGTCAGCCACTATATCCAAAAGGCTAAGAGGATTCAACAATTGACACAGACGGGAAATTTCACGTAAGTTTATTGAGACCAAAATTATGTCAATCACCACTTATAAATGCTACTCTAACACTGGCAAAAAGTTAAGAAATTTGGACATGGAACAAAAACTCAGAGATCACACACATTACCTTAAGACCTCTGTCTCTCCCGGGCTGAGATGTTCTTCACAGACCCGCTCTCGATCCCGGTGTATCGCACTCTGCTCTCCTATGTTCCTACAGGCCCTCTATATACAACCCCCACAGGGGGAGGGGGAGATCTGCTGTTGCTACCCACCAAAAGTGTACAAACACTCAAGAAATATTTCAAAAAGCTTGTTTGACATTCACCATACACTCTTCAAGAGAGGAGTTATTAATTACGTGTGTGACTGACCTCTGACCTGGCCAAAAGGGGGAGATCCAGGGATGTTTACACATAAGAATCTGGAGTCTAATTTCCTTGCATGAAATATTACATACTTGAAACTATGCTGACTAAGACTAACCCAGGAATTTTTAATCAATATACAAGATAAACCGGAGGTCATCTGGGCTGACCTCTTGGAGAAGGCTTCCCTGGGTGTGAACTCTAAGGGGGGGGGGGGATCATGGGTGTTACAGACCTCTGATGTTCATACAGTGTTCTCTGATTGTGCCCATGGCACCTCTGCTCTTCACTGGCTCTATTCTGCATTTCCTTCCATGTCGTTCACTCCAGTACGTTGTTATTTTACTGTGCAGATTTGGGACCTGTCCCTTCAGCATTTTCTTTGTGTATATTATTTGATATCTCTCTCGTCTTCTTTCTAGTGAGTACATTTGGAGAGCTTTGAGACGATCCCAATAATTTAGGTGCTTTATCTCGTCTATGCGTGCCATATATGTTCTCTGTATTCCCTCTATTTCAGCAATCTCTCCTGCCCTGAAGGGGGAAGTGAGTACTGAGCAGTACTCAAGACGGAACAACACAAGTGATTTGAAGAGTACAACCATTGTGATGGGATCTCTGGACTTGAAGGTTCTCGTAATCCATCCTATCATTTTTCCAACCCGTTTTCGCACTTTTGTATAGTCAATATTGACTTATTAAATACGTGCATATGTGACATACTAAACATACTAGTTTACCTTGAAAAGCTTCATAGAAAACACCGACCTTACCTAACCTTCTTAGTATGTTAAGACAAGCATTTAATTGCTTCGTAATTACAATTATTACTTAGCCTATACCTATAATAGGTTAAGTAATAATTGTAATTACGAAGCAATAAGATGCTTATCTTAACATACTAAGAAGGTTAGGTAAGGTCGGTGTTTTCTATGAAGCTTTTCAAGGTAAACTAGTATGTTTAGTATGGCAGTGGTTTTCGCTTTTGATTTAGCATATGTGAAGAAATATTAAGGGTTTTCTTTATTTCTTGAATTGCTTTCTTTTCTAGTTACCTTTCTTCAGTCTGATAGGAATGCTTCAGTTTCTGTTCGATTTCTTCAATCTCCCTGTTTAAATTATTTCTTCTTTGTATGGAGAGTCGTGTCTGCTTAAGCATTTCCGTTAACTTCTTCCTTCCTTTGTAATGTCGTCTGCGTTCTCTTTCTTCATTTACCTCTTTCTGGCTTTCCTCAAAGGAACATGTTTCAGACAGACTTGATATGCTTCAGAAGTCAGTTTTTCTATTCCTTGTGTAGGATTTTTATTTCTTAGAACATTTTCCCATTGAATGTTTGTAAGTTCCCTGTTTATTTTCTCCCAGTTTATCCTCTTATTATTAAAATTGAATTTATTGAATAACCCTTCTCATTTGTTGTTTCTCTTGGGCCGACTACCGTTATTAATGTTAGTTTGCACTTCAATGAGCTTGTGGTCCGAGTACGTAGTGTCTGAGACAGTAATATCTCTGATTAGCTCCTCATTGTTCGTGATATCAGGTCCAGCGTGTTCTCGTTCCTAGTTGGTTCTGTAATCTGCTGACTGAGCGAGAATTTGTCACAGAATCTCAGTAGTTCTCTGACCTGTGGTTGGTTATTTCCAGGTTGATTTCCTGCTATAATGTTATTGTTTACTATTCTCCATTTTAAACTGGGTAGATTGAAGTCTCCGAGGAAGATGATATCTGGTACTGGGTTTGCTAGGTTATCAAGGATAACCTAGCAAACCTCTATTTTGTGGATCTGTTCAGTGAATTCCTCAACTGTTGCATCTGGCGGTTTGTATATTAAAATAATAAGTAGATTCATATTTTCTATCTTGATTCCAAGTACCTCTACCACCTCATTGGACCAGTTCAGGAGCTCTGTCTCTGTTCAGGAGTTTCTACGAGGAGAGACTACGGGAATTAAACCTCACTTCGTTGCAAGACAGAAGAGTTAGGGGGACATGATCACCACATTCAAGATTCTCAAGGGAATCAACAGGGTTGATAAAGACAGGCTATTTAACACAAGGGGCACAGGCACTAGGGGACACAGGTGGAAACTGAGTGCCCAAATGAGCCACAGAGATATTAGAAAGAACATTTTTAGTGTCAGAGTGGTTGACAAATGGAATGCATTAGGATATAATGTGGTGGAGGCTGACTCCATACACAGTTTCAAGTGTAGATATGATAGAGCCCAATAGGCTCAGGAACCTGTACACCTGTTGATTGACGGTTGAGAAGTGGGTCCAAAGAGCCAGAGCTCAACCCCCACAAACACAACTAGGTTAGTACACACGAGTGGGATGGCTCGTACAAAGGTGTGGTGGATTGCGGGTGACGAAATGGATGACTAGGCGAGGTGGAATTCATTGTCCCAAAGAGCGGGGTAATTCTCACTCAATTACTACCAGAGACTTCTACAAATCACTGGATAGCCTTCCACATTTCCACTGCTGCCAGGTATCTTGGTCAATATAACAGATGACCTCAGATGTTGACAGTAAACATTGGATCACAAGTGCAGACTAGTTGCACCTGCTAGACCGCATGTTTGACACACTCTCAGTACTCTCATAAATATCAAAATACCGTCTCGCCGCGACTCTTGACCCTGCCAGACGGATTCGCAGTTACGGCATGATAACGAAAGTTTTATTTAATGGTCGCTATAGACCGTGCTGATTCATGGCTCGGAGGAGCCACGAGATAGCATGTCTCTCCAACACAACGACCCCAGGCAGACTTCCCAGGCGTGCTCAGGCACGTGTGGAGCACGCTGCCTTCCCTCTGTTTGACTTAACCAATCAGAGAGCAAAGCACCCACTCTTCCTAGGTATACCGAGTGATTATATATGTAAGAGCTATCAATGAGTGCTCTTTCCCTCGTGTTATGCGACTCTGGTGACATGACATCACAGCACGGGAGGTCTACTTGGCTGACGTCACCGCCTGCCAGCCGTGCTGCTCCCAGCGAGAACCGTTAGCTTACTGATTACAATTCCCCCTCTGCGACTCACTGCACATTTTACATGTACTCACCTAGTTGTACTCACCTAGTTGTGCTTGCGGGAGTTGAGCTTTGCCTCTTTGGTCCTGCCTCTCAACTGTCAATCAACAGGTGTACAGGTTCCTGAGCCCATTGGGCTCTATCATATCTACACTTGAAACTGTGTATGGAGTCAGCCTCCACCACATCACTTCCTAATGCATTCCATTTGTCAACCACTCTGACACTAAAAAAGTTCTTTCTAATATCTCTGTGGCTCATTTGGGCACTCAGTTTCCACATGTGTCCCCTAGTGCGTGTGCCGCTTGTATTAAACAGCCTGTCTTTATCAACCCTGTCGATTCCCTTGAGGATCTTGAATGTGGTGATCATGTCCCCCCTAACTCTTCTGTCTTCCAACGAAGTGAGGTTTAATTCCCGTAGTCTCTCCTCGTAGCTCATACCTCTCAGCTCGGGTACTAGTCTGGTGGCAAACCTTTGAACCTTTTCCATTTTAGTCTTATGCTTGACTAGATATGGACTCCATGCTGGTGCCGCATACTCCAGGATTGGTCTGACATATGTGGTATATAATGTTCTGAAAGATGCCTTACACAAGTTTCTAAAGGCCGTTCTTATGTTAGCCAACCTGGCATATGCTTCTGCTGTTATCCTCTTGATATGAGCTTCAGGGGACAGGTCTGGCGTGATATCAACCCCCAGGTCTTTCTCTCTCTCGGACTCTCGAAGTATTTCATCTCCCAAGTGATACCTTGTATCTGGTCTCCTGCTCCCTACCCCTATCTTCATTACATTACATTTGCTTGGATTAAACTCTAACAACCATTTGTTCGACCATTCCTGCAGTTTGTCCAGGTCTTCTTGAAGCCTCATGCTGTCCTCCTCTGTCTTAATCCTTCTCATAATTTTGGCGTCGTCAGCAAACATTAAGAGGAATGAGTCTATAACCTCTGGGAGATCATTTACGTATATCAGAAACAGGATAGGTCCAAGTACAGAGCCCTGTGGGACTCCACTGGTGACTTCACGCCAGTCTGAGGTCTCACCCCCTCACTGTAACTCTCTGCTTTCTATTGTTTAGGTACTCCCTTATCCACTGGAGCGCCCTACCAGTTACTCCTGCCTGTTTCTCCAGCTTATGCATCAACCTTTTATGGGGTACTGTGTCAAAGGCTTTCCGACAGTCCAAAAAAATGCAGTATGCCCACCCTTCTCTTTCTTGTTTAATCTTTGTCACCTGATCGTAGAATCTTATCACGCCTGTAAGGCAAGATTTACCCTCTCTGAACCCATGTTGATGGGTTGTCACGAAGTCTCTTCTCTCCAGATGTGTTACTAGGTTTTTTCTCACAATCTTCTCCATCACCTTGCATGGTATACAAGTTAAGGACACTGGCCTGTAGTTCAGTGCCTCTTGTCTGTCACCCTTTTTGTATATTGGTACTACAGTAGCAGTCTTCCCTATTTCTGGTAGGTCCCCCGTTTCTAGTGACCTACTATACACTATGGAGAGTGGTAGGCAAAGTGCTCCTGCACACTCTTTCAATACCCATGGCGAGATTCCATCCGGCCCAACAGCTTTTCTCACATCCAGCTCCAATAGGTGCTTCTTGACCTCATCTCTTGTAATTTCGAACCTATCCAAGGTCACCTGGTTTGCTGCCACCTCTTCTAGCGCCGCGACATCTCCCTGTTCTATTGCAAAGTCCTTCTGGAACCTTTTGTTAAGTTCTTCACACACCTATTTGTCATTCTCTGTGTTCCTGTCCTCGCCCAACCTAAGTTTCATCACCTGTTCCTTCACCGTTGTCTTCCTCCTGATGTGACTGTGTAGTAGGTTTGGTTCGGTCTTGGCTTTATTAGCTATATCATTTTCATACCTTTTCTCAGCTGCTCTTCTCACACTGACATACTCGTTCCTGGTTCTCTGGTATCTCACTCTACTTTCTGGTGTTCTGTTATTACGGAAGTTCCTTCATGCCCTTTTGTTCAGCTCCTTTGCTTTCATACATTCCTTATTAAACCACGAATTCTTCCTTTGCTTCTCTGTTTTTTCCTGTCGGGCTGGGATAAACCTGCTTACAGCCTCCTGACATTTTTGGGCGACATAGTCCATCATGTCTTGTACGGACTTGGTTCCGAGTTCTGTGTCCCAATGTATATCAAATAGGAATTTATTCATTTCCTCGTAGTTTCCCTTTCGGTACGCCAGCCCTTTGGTTCCCATTTGTTTTTTGGGGGTGATAATTCCCAGCTCAACCAGGTACTCAAAGCTCAATACACTATGATCACTCATTCCCAAGGGGGCTTCCAACTTAACTTCCCTTATATCCGACTCATTTAGGGTAAATATCAGATCAAGCAAGGCTGGTTCATCCCCTCCTCTCATTTTTGTCGAGCCCTTGACGTATTGACTTAGAAAGTTTCTTGTTGCCACATCCAGCAGCTTTGCTCTCCATGTGTCTGGGCCTCCATGTGGGTCTCTGTTTTCCCAATATATCTTCCCATGGTTGAAATCTCCCATGATTAGAAGTCTGGATCTGTTCCTACTAGCCACAGAAGCTGCTCTCTCTATTATATTGATGGTGGCCAAGTTGTTTCTATCATATTCCTGTCTGGGTCTTCTGTCATTCGGTTGGGGGTTATATATGACTACTATTATAATTTTATGTCCCCCAGTTGCTATAGTGCCTGAAATGTAGTCACTGAAACCTTCACAGTTCTGAATTACCATCTCATCGAAACTCCAACCTTCTCTTAGTAGCAGAGCTACACCACCTCCTCCTCTCCCTTCTCTCTCTTTCCTCACTACATAGTAGCCCTGTGGAAACACTGCGTTTGTTATGATTTTCGTTAGCTTTGTTTCTGTGAGTGCTATTATGTCTGGGTTTTCTTCTAGTGCCCATTCTCCAAGTTCACTTGTTTTATTTGAAATCCCATCTATGTTAGTGTACATCGCCTTGAAGCTCACTTTCTTCTGTTTATTTTCATGTTCCTTTCTTGGCGAGCATTCTGCTGGTGTGGGAAGCTTTTCTGTGGGTGAGAAGATCTGTGAGGTGGTTTGCAGGGTCTCAGAGGATTTTGGGGTGGGGGGGGGGGTTTAAGGGAAGGGGGGACAGGTAGGGTGTGTTTTAAGGAGGTAGGGGGACATGGAGGATACGGGGTGAGGGGGAGGAGGGATAGGGAGGGTATGGGATGAAGGGGGAGAGGGGACAAGGGACATGATGGGAATGGGGAAGGGGTGTCTGTCAGAATGGGGTGGGGGGGGGGAGTGAGGGTTGGGTGGGGGCAGGTAGGGTGAGGGGAAGGGAGGGTTTCTATGCAGAGGGGGGTGGTGGTGTTACCCCCCCCCCTCTGGTGTTGGGGGCAAAGTATGTAAAACATACTAAATGCTGTATCTACTCTCACAGAGTAGTTACAGCTGCCTTTAGTCTCAATGGAATGGTCTGGGGCCAGGCTGTCCCTAGAGACCAAACAAACGATTTTTCGTGAAAGAATTACCACAAATACGTCCTGTGCACCCCTGATGTACCTCATGTCCTAGTGTGTGCATTCCACTACACAAAAGCCCAGAAATTTACCATCAATTACCATATTTTTGTAACATTTAATAGAACGTTATATAGTGAATATTTATTTGAATGTGAATATGAAAATGTATACTAGTGTTTCATATACATTTCTAACCAACTTCAAGTTCAAGGATGTTTATTGAGAAAAGAAAGAAATAAATCTCAAAAAACAAATATAATTATCGGAGTTCACTGTAGAGTTTTCATCTAACTGGTAATATTATAAAGAGGCAAATTAAACACATTGTGTTCTAGAGAATAATGAAACGAAAATATAATTATAATCACACTATAAACTTATCATATTGTTCCAGTTGCTTATCCTTTTTTTCTATCGAGACAAGGTGGATAGCTTCCAAGTCCACCCGACCAGTCAATGATCGGGTTGACATAACACTTGTGTCTCAACATGACTTGAGGAGTCCGGTATTGACCACAGTCGGCCACAGACAGTTGTTAGAGTGCTGCAACCTTCATGCTCATTTACATGGCCCCGGTTTCTGCGCGTTGCGTTGACGTTGTGTTTGGATTGACTGTTACAGTTTTCGTGATGGCATGTGTGGGAGAGACGCGTCCGACTCTGTCGGAGATCCTGGAATTCGCAAATGCTGTAGATATGTGACGATGAGCAGTCAAAGTTCAGGAATTTTAAATATCAATTGACGACCGTGGAAAAGAAGAAGCTCGGTGATGGGGTAATTGATTTTAAAATTCGTGGATGATTCGTCGTTTATGAGGTTTATGGACAGAACTGAGGGTTGTGATTATTAGTTAAGGGGCGATTGTGGATCAGTGAAGGTCGACGACATCGGGATAGGACACAACCTATGAAGTTGTGTGTGATGCACTATTTTAAATACCTGAAAGTTTGTACCCCCTCCTCCTCCACACCTCTACCCCCTCCTCCTCCTCCACACCTCTACCCCCTCCTCCTCCACACCTCTACCCCCTCCTCCTCCACTGCTCTACCCCCTTCTCCTCCACACCTCTACCCCCTCCTCCTCCACACCTCTACCCCTTCCTCCTCCACACCTCTACCCCCTCCTCCTCCACACCTCTACCCCCTCCTCCTCCACTGCTCTACCCCCTTCTCCTCCACACCTCTACCCCCTCCTCCTCCACACCTCTACCCCTTCCTCCTCCACACCTCTACCCCTTCCTCCGCCACACCTCTACCCCCTACTCCTCCACTGCTCTACCCCCTCCTCCTCCACACCTCTACCCCCTCCTCCTCCACACCTGTACCCCCTCCTCCTCCACACCTCTACCCCTTCCTCCTCCACACCTCTACCCCCTCCTCCTCCACACCTCTACCCCTTCCTCCTCCTCCACACCTCTACCCCTCCTCCTCCACACCTCTACCCCCTCCTCCTCCACACCTCTACCCCCTCCTCCTCAACACCTCTACCCCCTCCTCCTCCACACCTCTACCCCCTCCTCCTCCACACCTCTACCCCCCTCCTCCTCCTCCACTGCTCTACCACCTCCTACTCCACACCTCTACCCCGTCCTCCTCCACACCTCTAACCCCTCCTCCTCCACACCTCTAACCCCTCCTCCTCCTCCACTGCTCTACCACTCCTTCTCCACACCTCAACCCCCTCCTCCTCCACTGCTCTACCCCCTCCTCCTCAGTAGTAGAAAGTACACCAAGTAGGGGCCGTTTTGCTTTTTTCGACGGCCCCAACTTGGCGTACCCGTTTTTAGTTACCCCAGTGAGATTTGACAGCCCCAACTTGGCGTACCCGTTTTTAATTACCCCAGTGACCCTTGCACAGACATCTCTAATGTTCAATGACGTCACCAGGTAGCCGCTCAGTGTCCTTGCACAGGTACAGTCAAGGGGATTAAAAGGTCGTGACTTGGCGTACCCGTTTTTAGTTACCTCTGCTAGTGATAGCCTTATAGTTCATGAATCCATTCAGTCGCACCTCCATCATGTTACCCCTATTTCTTCTTCACCTTTCTAGAGATTGTAAATTATGCTTTGTCAATCTTTCTTCGGAGATTGCTTATTGAGCATATATCATCTTCGTTCTTTGCACATATAAAATTTTCGTTGACGGGGATTAAAATGCTGGCTTCTGGCATACCCAAGTTTCGTTACCCCATTGACCCATGCACAGGCGTCGCTAATGGACAAATGACGTCATCAGCTGGCCAGTTTTCATCTTCCCGGAATAAGTCAGTTTACTGAAATAGCATGTTCACCCAAGGATCGTTTATTGAGCAAAGGAATGAAACAAAAGGGGAGCAACACTGCAAGAAGTTATGTGTGTATTTCGAGTACGTCCCCTGTTACCTGTATTTACCAAGGTCTTTTCCTAAATCTAAAAAGCCAATCCAATTCATTCCTGTTCTGGTTCATGTTGATACGTTTAATAGGTTATTAATATCACCCCTTTACTATACCCATTCAGTCACACCTCTATCATGTCACCCCTATTTCTTGTTCTTCTTCTTTCTAGAGAATGGAATTTGAGCTTTGACAATCTTCCTTGAAGGATCGTTTATTTCTCATAGGGCAAAATAAAAATGAAAACTGCTATCAGTCATATATATGAAAAAACAGAGCCCTGGGCATTGGCAATTTCAATGCTAGTTCAGTAGTAATCCAATATTATCCCTAACCATACGAGGCACCTATATATCTCCACCCAATCTCATTCATATTCATGTCCACCCTATGCTTAAAATAACCAAGGGATCCCACTTAAAGTATTAGTTTACAATAATAGCTTTAATATATAGCTGTCATTCTAGTTTTATACACAACAGCAATTATGAAACCCTATAGCTAGATATCGTACTGTAATCCACAAGTAGCTACCACACATCTGGCAGCACAGCGGATTAGTAGCTGTGTTGATAGGCTAGTCAACTGTCCTCACATCCATCAAATAGCTATCCAATTGTCGCACCTCAATTCATCCATCTAGCAACTTAGCTGGATGCTAGTCACTATATTCATAAGCTAATCATTTATACACCTCAAAAATAAAAAATCCTAGTTTCTAAACCAACACTCGCAAATACATGCATACATACCTACACATACTCCACAACCTATACATTCATAGAATATAGCCTAGTTTTTTGCCACCATTTCCCCCATTAATCAGATGTGATTTATGCCATACACAGAAAATACAGCAGTTACACGCCAAATATGCCATTTATGCACAGAATATTTTATTTACACTCAAAATATACCATCACACAAAAGTATGACATTTACATACGAAATATGTCAGTTGCACACAAAAATATACCATTTACACAATATTGCATGTACACTCAGAGTATGACATTTACACAAAGTATGGTATTTGCACAAATATATCAAAATGCTTATGCATTTAGACAATCAAAAATGCGCTTTCACTAAAATTACACAATTCCTCGTACATAATTTTCACAAAATACTCATACATTGTCTCATAAACCAAAATACACTTACACCATTAAGGTCTATTTTTCAGATTACAGAGCTTACACAAAATACACAATTTGCACACAAAAATACAGTTGCACCACTTCCACTTCAACAAATTAAAAACTCAACTTGCATAAATGCACTATCAGCACAAAAATTATTATAAAACATGAACAATTATTGCACAATTTGTGTAATTATTGTACAACTTTGCATAATTAATACAAGAAAACTTGCTATATATTTTCTCGACTTGCACAATGACAATCAATACACAAAGGTGTAAATAAACAATTCGTCTATATGCAATTACACAACATGCGCAATTAATACACAACTTTCACATATATTACACATCTTTCATAATTATTACACAACTTGCACAAATACATATCTAGCACAAGTACGTACAATACATAACTACCCCAAATATGAAAATACACAACTAGCATAAATACACGATTTACACAAATACAATTGCGACTTTTACACAACTTGCTCAAAAATAAAATCAATACACACACAACTGAACAATACATAACTAGCACATATTCATTAAATACACAACTAGAAAATTTCCACAAATACATATATAAAATTAATACATACGATTTGCACAAAACAATACACAATTTATAGAAATATATTCAATACATAATTGCAATAATCATACAACTTATGCAAAATACATAATCTGCACAATTAACACACAAGTATATTAATTGTGCAATATATGTACAAATACAAACACAACAAACTAGGTCAAACAATACATAATTTGCATGATATTTTCTATGTATATTTAAGACATTAATTACAATATGCTGAGTTTAACCAACTCCCCAAAAGTCAAAAGTTCACATACAAAAAGGTACATATGACTTCCGATGAGCTCAATATAAAACACATTCATTTTCCATTAATATTTCAACATTATTAGTGCTAAACTATTTATCTAACATATGTCCATTGTTTTTAATGTCTTATTAATACCTTCCTTGTTACATCCTCTCCAATCAGGTCACCCATATTTATTTATGCAAACCATCTAATAGACTTATTTGTTCTAGCCTTAGTTATGTTAGGGAAGGTGGCATTAGGTAAATTCAGTATTTTCTATAATAATTTTAAGCAAATTTGCTATATCTTATCAAAAAATGCATCCTATTAAAACCTAAATTCATCTAAATCTATAAAAAAATATACTTATACTACACAAATTTTACTAAATTTAACCTAGCAGAAGCTAAACTAACTAAATATGAGCATCCCATATCCTCACATACAAGCCTATGTCAGCTCTGTCCATACATTACATGAGTTGGCCATATAGCTCGAACCCCAAATAGGAAAATTTACACTATTACATAAACATGCTAGTTCATTACCCCTAAGATATTATATACATGTCCTTCCCAACATGACCTCATCTAACCTGACCTAGCATATCCAACCCTAGATTTAGTTCGAGTTGGTAAAATTTAAGCTATGCCACCTAAATTCAATCTAATTTAAGGCAATTTCCACCTAATATACCCCAATGTTGTGTATCAAAACACTGCCAAAGCCCATTGTTACCCACATTTTCCCTCTATTCCATCCTACCCTATGAAACCTTACCTAACCTATCCTAGCATATCCAAACCTAGATTTGGTTAAAGTCGGCGAAATTTAAGATATCCCACATAAATTCGACCTAATTTAAGGCAATTCCCACCAAATATCCCCAAATGTTGTGTATCACAACACTGCCAAAGCCCATTTTTACCTACATTTTCTCCTATTCCATCCTACCCTATGCAACCTTACCTAACATAACCTAGCATATCCAAACCTAGATTTGGTTAAAGTTGATGAAATTTAAGCTATTCCCACCTAAATTTGACCTAATTTAAGACAATTCCCACCAAATATCCCCAAATGTTGTGCACTGCCAAAGCCCATTTTTACCTACATTTTCTCCTATTCTATCCTCCCCTAAGTAACCTTACCTAACCTAACCTAGCATATCCAAACCTAGATTTGGTTAAAGTTGATGAAATTTAAGCTATTCCCACCTAAATTTGACCTAATTTAAGACAATTCCCACCAAATATATCCAAATGTTGTGTATCATAGCATTGCCAAGCTCATTTTTACCTACATTTTCTCCTATTCCATCCTACCCTACGCAACCTTACCTAACTTATCCTAGCATATCCAAACCTAGATTTGGTTAAAGTCGGCGAAATTTAAGTTATCCCATATAAATTTGACCTAATTTAAGACAATTTCCATCAAATATACCCAAAAATGTTTTGGAACATAGCACGGCCAAAGCTCGTTTTAGCTGAGTTTTCACCTATTCCAACCTGCCCTAGACAACCCTACCCAGCCTCTCCTGGCATATCCAAAGTCAGATTTGATTATAGTTGGCAAAATTTATGCCTTTCCCACCTAGGTTTAACCTAATTTAAGCCAATTTCCACTGAATATACCCAAATGTTTTGTATCTTAGCATGGCCAAAGTTCATTTCACCCAAGTTTTCACCTATTCCATCTTACCTTACAAAGCCTTACCTAACCTGACCTAGTATATCCCAAGCTAGATTTGATTAGAGTTCATGAAATTTATGCTTACTCACCTAAATTCAACCTAATTTATGACAATTTCTACCCAATATACCCAAAATGTTTTGTTACATAGCTCAGCCAAAGACCATTTTAGATAATTTTTCACATATTCCAACCTACCCTACATAGCCTTACCTATCCCTGACCAAGCAGATTTGATTAAAGTTGGGGAAATTTACGCTATCGCCACCAAATTGGAGACAATTTCCACCAAATATGTGTAAATGTTGTGTATCATAGCACAGCCAAAACCCATTTTACCCACATTTTCACCCATTCCATCTAAACCTGGACCTTACCTCTGATACGACAGATACTCAGAGAAGTGATGTTTTTTGGATATGAACCTAAATGCCCGTGCCTAACCTGCAAGAGTCTTGGCGCTTTGTTAAATATTTTATCTATTTTCTTCGAAAACTGAAGTTTTGGATATGAACCTATCCACACTGTGCCTAACCTGCTAGGTTCTTTGTTGAACATTGTAACCATATTCATAGAAAAGTGATGTTTTGGATATGGACCTAACAGCCCCTCTCCTTTAAAACTTGGAATTATGTTCAATATTGTAGATATATTGTTGGGTATGTGTTTTGTTTTTACACATCAACCCAACCGTCCTGGACCTAACCTCCCTTCATCTAACTTCAAATTTATCGTAAATATAGGAGGACCGTGTTGTTTGTGCATCAACCCTGCCTTCCTGGGCCTAACCTCCCTTTATCTAACTTCAAATTTATTGTATTTATGGGAAGAAGGTGTTGTTTATGCATCAACCCAACCTCCCTGGACCTAACCTCTGATACACGAATCTTGGTTCAATATTGCATCATACTCGTAGCATTTTTTTTTTCACATAATTCAACCATCCTCAACCTAACCTATATTACCTGGGGGAGGGAGGTTAATGGAAAATATGATAATAATGTGAATTTTCTCTACATCAGTTCAACTTAACCATCCTTAACCTAACCTTAGTTAGAAAGGGATATAACTCACCAAAACTATTTAATTACCATTTACCCAATTTTCTTTATCCTAACCTATAACTAGAGGGTTTAGACCCTCCCTTTACCTCGAAATAATACTATATATTTAAGGTAGGAATATATTTTCACATATAAACCTAACATTCCTTAATTTAACCATATACTATAATTTCGAGGTAAAGGGGGGGGGGTCTAAACCCTCTAGTTATAGGTTAGGATAAGGAAAATTGGGTAAATAGTAATTAAATAGATTGGTGAGTTATATCCCATTTTTACTAAGTAAAAGTTAAGGATGGTTAAGTTGAACTGATGCACAGAAAATTCCCATTATTATCATATTTTTCATTAACCTCCCTCCCCCAGGTAATAGAGGTTAGGTTGAGGGTGGTTGAATTATGTGAAAAAAATGCTACGAATATGATGCAATATTGAACCAAGATTCGTGTATCAGAGGTTAGGTCCAGGGAGGTTGGGTTGATGCATAAACAACACCTTCTTCCCATAAATACAATAAATTTGAAGTTAGATAAAGGGAGGTTAGGCCCAGGACGGCAGGGTTGATGCACAAACAACACGGTCCTCCCATATTTACGATAAATTTGAAGTTAGATGAAGGGAGGTTAGGTCCAGGACGGTTGGGTTGATGTGTAAAAACAAAACACATACCCAACAATATATCTACAATATTGAACATAATTCCAAGTTTTAAAGGAGAGGGGCTGTTAGGTCCATATACAAAACATCACTTTTCAATGAATATGGTTACAATGTTCAACAAAGAACCTAGCAGGTTAGGCACAGTGTGGATAGGTTCATATCCAAAACTTCAGTTTTTGAAGATAATAGATAAAATATTCAACAAAGCTTCAAGACTCTTGCAGGTTAGCCACAGGCATTTAGGTTCATATCCAAAAAACATCACTTCTCTGAGTATCTGTCGTATCAGAGGTTGGGTCCAGGTTTAGATGGAATGGGTGAAAATGTGGGTAAAATGGGTTTTGGCTGTGCTATGATACACAACATTTACGCATATTTGGTGGAAATTTGTCTCCAATTTGGTGGCGATAGCGTAAATTTCCCCAACTTTAATCAAATCTGCTAGGTCAGGGATAGGTAAGGCTATGTAGGGTAGGTTGGAATATATGAAAACTTGGCTAAAATGGTCTTTGGCTGAGCTATGTAACAAAACATTTTGGGTATATTGGGTAGAAATTGTCATAAATTAGGTTGAATTTAGGTGAGTAAGCATAAATTTCACGAACTTTTATCAAACCTAGCTTGGGATATGCTAGGTCAGGTTAGGTAAGGCTGTGTAAGGTAAGATGGAATAGGTGAAAACTTGGGTGAAATGAACTTTGGCCATGCTAAGATACAAAACATTTGGGTATATTCAGTGGAAATTGGCTTAAATTAGGTTAAACCTAGGTGGGAAAGGCATAAATTTTGCCAACTATAATCAAATCTGACTTTGGATATGCCAGGAGAGGCTGGGTAGGGTTGTCTAGGGCAGGTTGGAATAGGTGAAAACTCAGCTAAAACGAGCTTTGGCCGTGCTATGTTCCAAAACATTTTTGGGTATATTTGATGGAAATTGTCTTAAATTAGGTCAAATTTATATGGGATAACTTAAATTTCGCCGACTTTAACCAAATCTAGGTTTGGATATGCTAGGATAAGTTAGGTAAGGTTGCGTAGGGTAGGATGGAATAGGAGAAAATGTAGGTAAAAATGAGCTTGGCAATGCTATGATACACAACATTTGGATATATTTGGTGGGAATTGTCTTAAATTAGGTCAAATTTAGGTGGGAATAGCTTAAATTTCATCAACTTTAACCAAATCTAGGTTTGGATATGCTAGGTTAGGTTAGGTAAGGTTGCATAGGGAAGGATAGAATAGGAGAAAATGTAGGTAATAATGGGCTTTGGCAGTGCACAACATTTGGGGATATTTGGTGGGAATTGTCTTAAATTAGGTCGAATTTATGTGGGATAGCTTAAATTTCATCAACTTTAACCAAATCTAGGTTTGGATATGCTAGGATAGGCTAGGTAAGGTTGCGTAGGGTAAGATGGAATAGGAGAAAATGTAGGTAAAAATGGGTTTTGGCGATGCTATGATACACAACATTTGGATATATTTGGTGGGAATTGTCTTAAATTAGGTCAAATTTAGGTGGGAATAGCTTAAATTTCATCAACTTTAACCAAATCTAGGTTTGGATATGCTAGGTTATGTTAGGTAAGGTTGCATAGGGTAGGATGGAATAGGAGAAAATGTAGGTAAAAATGGGCTTTGGCAGTGTTGTGATACACAACATTTGGGGATATTTGGTGGGAATTGCCTTAAATTAGGTCGAATTTACGTGGGATAGCTTAAATTTCGCCGACTTTAACCAAATCTAGGTTTGGATATGCTAGGATAGGTTAGGTAAGGTTTCATAGGGTAGGATGGAATAGAGGGAAAATGTGGGTAACAATGGGCTTTGGCAGTGTTTTGATACACAACATTGGGGTATATTAGGTGGAAATTGCCTTAAATTAGATTGAATTTAGGTGGCATAGCTTAAATTTTACCAACTCGAACTAAATCTAGGTTTGGATATGCTAGGTCAGGTTAGATGAGGTCATGTTGGGAACGACAAATATATATAATATCTTAAGGGTAATGAACTAGCATGTTTATGTAATAGTGTAAATTTTCCTATTTGGGGTTCGAGCTATATGGCCAACTCATGTAATGTATGGACAGAGCTGACATAGGCTTGTATGTGAGGATATGGGATGCTCATATTTAGTTAGTTTAGCTTTAGCTAGGTTAAATTTAGTCAAATTTGTGTAGTATAAGTATATTTTTTTTATAGATTTGGATGAATTTAGGTTTTAATAGGATGCATTTTTTGATAAGATATAGCAAATTTGCTTAAAATTATCATAGAAAATACTGAATTTACCTAATGCCACCTTCCCTAACATAACTAAGGCTAGAACAAATAAGTCTATTAGATGGTTTGCATAAATAAATATGGGTGACCTGATTGGAGAGGATGTAACAAGGAAGGTATTAATAAGACATTAAAAACAATGGACATATGTTAGATAAATAGTTTAGCACTAATAATGTTGAAATATTAATGGAAAATGAATGTGTTTTATATTGAGCTCATCGGAATTCATATGTACCTTTTTATATGTGAAATTCTGACTTTTGGGGAGTTGGTTAAACTCAGCATATTGTAATTAATGTCCTAAATATACTTAGAAAAATATCATGCAAATTATGTATTGTTTGACCTAGTTGGTTGTGTTTGTATTTGTACATATATTGCACAATTAATATACTTGTGTATTAATTGTGCAGATTATGTATTTTGCATAAGTTGTATGATTATTGCAATTATGTATTGAATATATTTCTATAAATTGTGTATTGTTTTGTGCAAGTCGAATGTATTAATTGTATATGTATTTGTGGAAATTTTCTAGTTGTGTATTTAATGAATATGTGCTAGTTATGTATTGTTCAGTAGTGTGTGTATTGATTTTATTTTTGAGCAAGTTGTGTAAAAGTCGCAATTGTATTTGTGTAAATCGTGTATTTATGCTAGTTGTGTATTTTCATATTTGGGGTAGTTATGTATTGTACGTACTTGTGCTAGATATGTATTGTGCAAGTTGTGTAATAATTATGAAAGATGTGTAATATATGTGAAAGTTGTGTATTAATTGCGCATGTTGTGTAATTGCATATAGACGAATTGTTTATTTACACCTTTGTGTATTGATTGTCATTGTGCAAGTCGAGAAAATATATAGCAAGTTTTCTTGTATTAATTGTGCAAAGTTGTACAATAATTACACAAATTGTGCAATAATTGTTCATGTTTTATAATAATTTTTGTGCTGATAGTGCATTTATGCAAGTTGAGTTTTTAATTTGTTGAAGTGGAAGTGGTGCAACTGTATTTTTGTGTGCAAATTGTGTATTTTGTGTAAGCTCTGTAATCTGAAAAATAGACCTTAATGGTGTAAGTGTATTTTGGTTTATGAGACAATGTATGAGTATTTTGTGAAAATTATGTACGAGGAATTGTGTAATTTTAGTGAAAGCGCATTTTTGATTGTCTAAATGCATAAGCATTTTGATATATTTGTGCAAATACCATACTTTGTGTAAATGTCATACTCTGAGTGTACATGCAATATTGTGTAAATGGTATATTTTTGTGTGCAACTGACATATTTCGTATGTAAATGTCATACTTTTGAGTGATGGTAAATTTTTAGTGTAAATAAAATATTCTGTGCAAAAATGGCATATTTGGCGTGTAACTGCTGTATTTTCTGTGTATGGCATAAATCACATCTGATTAATGGGGGAAATGGTGGCAAAAAACTAGGCTATATTCTATGAATGTATAGGTTGTGGAGTATGTGTAGGTATGTATGCATGTATTTGCGAGTGTTGGTTTAGAAACTAGGATTTTTTATTTTTGAGGTGTATAAATGATTAGCTTATGAATATAGTGACTAGCATCCAGCTAAGTTGCTAGATGGATGAATTGAGGTGCGACAATTGGATAGCTATTTGATGGATGTGAGGACAGTTGACTAGCCTATCAACACAGCTACTAATCCGCTGTGCTGCCAGATGTGTGGTAGCTACTTGTGGATTACAGTACGATATCTAGCTATAGGGTTTCATAATTGCTGTTGTGTATAAAACTAGAATGACAGCTATATATTAAAGCTATTATTGTAAACTAATACTTTAAGTGGGATCCCTTGGTTGTTTTAAGCATAGGGTGGACATGAATATGAATGAGATTGGGTGGAGATATATAGGTGCCTCGTATGGTTAGGGATAATATTGGATTACTACTGAACTAGCATTGAAATTGCCAATGCCCAGGGCTCTGTTTTTTCATATATATGACTGATAGCAGTTTTCATTTTTATTTTGCCCTATGAGAAATAAACGATCCTTCAAGGAAGATTGTCAAAGCTCAAATTCCATTCTCTAGAAAGAAGAAGAACAAGAAATAGGGGTGACATGATAGAGGTGTGACTGAATGGTTATAGTAAAGGGGTGATATTAATAACCTATTAAACGTATCAACATGAAACAGAACAGGAATGAATTGGATTGGCTTTTTAGATTTAGGAAAAGACCTTGGTAAATACAGGTAACAGGGGACGTACTCGAAATACACACATAACTTCTTGTAGTGTTGCTCCCCTTTTGTTTCATTCCTTTGCTCAATAAACGATCCTTGGGTGAACATGCTATTTCAGTAAACTGACTTATTCCGGGAAGATGAAAACTGGCCAGCTGATGACGTCATTTGTCCATTAGCGACGCCTGTGCATGGGTCAATGGGGTAACGAAACTTGGGTATGCCAGAAGCCAGCATTTTAATCCCCGTCAACGAAAATTTTATATGTACAAAGAACGAAGATGACATATGCTCAATAAGCAATCTCCGAAGAAAGATTGACAAAGCATAATTTACAATCTCTAGAAAGGTGAAGAAGAAATAGGGGTAACATGATGGAGGTGCGATTGAATGGATTCATGAACTATAAGGCTATCACTAGCAGAGGTAACTAAAAACGGGTACGCCAAGTCACGACCTTTTAATCCCCTTGACTGTACCTGTGCAAGGACACTGAGCGGCTACCTGGTGACGTCATTGAACATTAAAGATGTCTGTGCAAGGGTCACTGGGGTAATTAAAAACGGGTACGCCAAGTTGGGGCTGTCAAATCTCACTGGGGTAACTAAAAACGGGTACGCCAAGTTGGGGCCGTCGAAAAAAGCAAAACCGCCCCTACTTGGCGTACTTTCTACTACTCTCCTCCACTGCTCTACCCCCTTCTCCTCCACACCTCTACCCCCTCCTCCTCCACACCTCTACCCCCTCCTCCTCCACACCTCTACCCCCTCCTCCTCCACACCTGTACCCCCTCCTCCTCCTCCACTGCTCTACCCCGTCCTCCTCCTCCACACCTCTACCCCCTCTTCCTCTACACCTCTACCCCCTCCTCCTCCACACCTCTACCCCCTCCTCCTCCACACCTCTACCCCCTCCTCCTCCTCCACTGCTCTACCCCGTCTTCCTTCTCCACACCTCTACCCCCTCTTCCTCCACACCTCTACCCCCTCCTCCTCCCCACCTCTACCCCCTCCTCCTCCACTGCTCTACCCCCTCCTCCTCCACACTTCTACCCCCTCCTCCTCCACACCTCTACCCCCTCCTCCTCCACACCTCTACCCCCTCCTCCTCCTCCACTGCTCTACCCCGTCTTCCTCCTCCACACCTCTACCCCCTCTTCCTCCACACCTCTACCCCCTCCTCCTCCCCACCTCTACCCCCTCCTCCTCCACTGCTCTACCCCCTCTTCCTCCACACCTCTACCCCCTCCTCCTCCACACCTCTACCCCCTCCTCCTCCACACCTCTACCTCCTCCTCCTCCACACTTCTACCCCCTCCTCCTCCACACCTCTACCCCTCCTCCTCCACACCTCTACCCCCTCTTCCTCCACACCTCTACCCCCCTCCTCCTCCACACCTCTACCCCCTCCTCCTCCACACCTCTACCCCTCCTCCTCAACACCTCTACCCCCTTGTCCTCCACACCTCTACCCCCTCCTCCTCCACACCTCTACCCCCTCCTCCTCCACACCCCTACCCCCTCCTCCTCCACACTTCTACCCCCCCTCCTCCTCCTCCTCTCTTCGAAAGGCGCTCTCCAATTATGGAAATGTGATTGGTGTTCTTCTGCAACACTTTACATCTGGATCTGCAAATGGAGTTTTTTCCATGAGCTGGACTGCGGCAATGAGCATTGTGAAGAGGATCCCCTCGCTGCTGAAAGTGGCACGAAGCACAGTAAAAGTTTTAACAAGAACAGGAGCATACTTGTTTTAGTGCAGGCTGTCTGGGCAAGTGGAGGCTATATGTCAGGATGATCCTGAGGTCCAGGCAAATGTGTTCCCCCGAAGTAGATATCCCGCCGATGATGGGACCCGTGCACAGTGGAGGTAGTGAGACGGTTGGTCTCACTACCATCGGTACCTCGGTACCATCGTGTGTTGTGCTTGTTGATGGTGATTGTGCTGATAAGGCTCTTATGCTTGCTTCGTCATCTGTCACTAGTTGTGTGGCGAATGATTGGGGTCGATCGTCAGATATGATTTCTGGGGAGATGGTTGGCAGTGGTGGTGGTGGATGGGTTGGCGCTTCCAGGATAGTAGTATATTCCGTGCCAGATAGGGGCACTTAACAAACAATGGGGGGTACTTATCAGACAATGGAATCAGAGGTGGGGAGCCAGATAGGCCCACTTATCAGACAATGGAATCAGAGGCGGGGTAACAGATAGGCCCACCTCAAATTGTAGTCTACGGTGAGCCCCTGCCATATTTCACTTACTCTGTGTATCTCCGTTTAAACACTATGTCGTTATATAGGATTAATTAAGGATATATATATTCGAACAAGTCTGAATGGCCCCTCTCTTATATAGGAGTATTTAAGGAGTATTAAATTATAAATCCCCCCCCTCCCAAAGGTTAAAAAAAAATCAAATAATCTATTAAATGCTTTATTAGGTAAAAACCACAAAATGTATATGTAATTATGTTAGTTAATAATTGTAGTTTACAGAGTGCTCTTGCCATATTTCACTTACTACAGCTCTACCCCCTCCCCCCTATCCCGCGTCCCCCTCCACCCCCCCCCCCCATCCTCGTCTGAGTAGAATTCGGACGTCTCTTCGTCAGTGAAGAGTGGGGGAAGGTCTTGAGCCCCATCCCCCCCTCTTTTGGGGGGGAGGGGGTGAGTTGGATGGACACCTTTTGGCTGAGTTTCCTCCTCTCTCTCATCGGGAGTGTTCTGGAAAGAGATGGGGGAAATAATTTATAGTGATTAAAGGTTTTTTTATAGGATTATATATTTTATTAGAAAAATATTCTATTTTTCTCTAAGAACAACTAGTACATACCTTTCCCCCTGCAGGAGCGGCCTTGTGTCCTCTACAGCAGGCGTCGTCAATTAGACAACGTAACAGCATCTTGTTTGGGGCAGACCCCCCACGTAGAATTACTACTCTACAAATGTGAACGGGTCCCAAGAACTGTACTGGAGAAAAACATAAGAGGTGAAATAGAGGATATACAAACTTTTTTATTGAGGGAAATAAACATAAAATAAATCTATTAGCAGAAAGATAGGGTAATACTAACCAGGTCCTTCAAGGACTTCAATCTTCCCAGAAGGTGTTTTTTAAGAGACACCTCCCATTTCGTAGGAGGAAGACAGTCTTCTGAGGGGGGTGGGTGGGGGAGAGGGGTTTTTATAGGAGGCTACACCACTTGTTAGGTGGGTTGCCTAGCTAACAAAAATATTCTCTACACCACCTATAAGAACCAACTCCTATACCTCTACAAAATGTCCTAACACAATGATTTTTCATAGGAAAATATCGTCTCTCATAAGTGAGGGAGCGTTTATCGTTTAATTTTAAAGTAATGCTTGAAAATACATTATGTAAGTAATGTACTGTTGAAGGCAACCCCAGGTGGCTTAGTCTATGAACAAATATGATGCAATAGAGACCGCAGGCAAGAGTAAAATCACTCTGGAGTCAGTAGCGCATTCCAAACACCTTTCTTATTTTTTTAGTTTTAATAAATCCTTGAAAATGACGCCCGTAAGTAACCGGTGATATTGCATAACTATAAAAAAAAATCCGATGTTTAACTTTATCAACATAAATTCCTACCCAATGTCCCATAGTGATTCTGCTGTGTGATGGTAAAATATTAGTTATGAAAACAATAGGTATTCGTGGAGAGATTTAAATGTTCTATCTCATCAGCATTATAACAACCTAGGTAGAGTGCTCGATCCCCTAGATTATTTTTTAAATTAATATTTATATCATAACAATTCATTATGTTTTTTTTACGCTTGTACGTCGCATAGAACAGTTCTCTGCCCGTCGATGGATAGTACCCCAGTCGTTTCCCCAAACAGTAAAACCAGCCTGTTATATGTAACCCCGCCACCAAATTCAAGCTCCATACGCAAGTTGCCAGATTTCTCCACAGGGAGGGAATCCTTCGTTTGAATGGAGGTTAAGTCAAAGGCGAATAGTGATCTTCCCTTATTAAAAGAGTCATAGGCTAGTAGTGAATCACGCTCTAAGTCTAATGTCTTCAAAGTTTCATAATAAAGGCGGGAATAATGGTTATCGAAATCGCCGCCAATTCGGTAAATTGCATTATTGTTCAAATACATAGCAATACTTTTCAGCTTTGCATTTTCAAAATATAATCCATTACCTTGGTGAAGACCGGCGAAATAATTCATTGGAACGATTATCATGTATATCTTGTGTGGAATTACTTGCGCCCAAAGTTGATCAATTAAGAGACTAGTTTGATTCCCTGCTAGGACATATGTTTTAGAAATGGTTCTATTGAATGTATAGCTTATAGGGTCGGGGGATGCTAACAGTGAGCTGTTTAAGGCTAGGTAAGCACTTAGGTAGGGAAACACTCACGTTACCCATAACTTAGCATAATCCATATGCAAGCGATACTTAGAGCCATCGTCCACGCTTGTATTTAGGACCCAAGCATGGGGGGAGAGCTCCAATCTTAGTCGCATATCTATATTATCTAATATGTATTGGTCTAGGGATGATATATCCAATAGGAGGGGGAAACACATCGACAAACCTTTACTTTTTAAATCACCCATAAATTGTTTATCCTTCGCGGTTGCTCCAGTAAAATAAGTATTTGTAAACTCATTAGTGATTATACCATCGTCATCTCTCCAGTCCCTACGAAAGCCTCCAATTCTCACCAAGGAAGACATTTTTGATGGAGGCATGGAGGTAATTAATTTAATAAACGACCAATAATTAAAATTAGTATTTGTTTCAACTACCTGCTCTCCTAAAAACACCTGAACACCTTTAAACATGGTATTTGACAACCCATTCACAAATTCCACATGGTCATCCTCTTCCAATTTGGTGGTATCGTCATCTTTGGTTAAAGATACCTTAAAATCTATAACAATATTAGCTAGATCTAAGAAGGCGCCCTGGGTTCCAGTGATGTGGAATTCTAAGTAATTATCCCGCAAACGTTGATTAATGGGGAGGTTGACAGGTAGAACGTCTATTTGCTGCGTAGAGGCAATTGAACTCTCCACATTACGTATTCTGCTACTTCTAGGAAATTGGTCAATAATACTGGAGCTAATAATATTCTAGTGGTATTTTCACCCCAGCTCCGCTAGGCTCCCCCATGATCCCCTCCGAAAGTTGAAGTATGACTGCTTACGTTAGCGAAAACACATCATTTTTATACCCAAGACCTCGTTTACATTTTTTATTTTTATTTTTTTGCCTAGAGTCTTTTAATTTTACCTCCCATTACCAATTTCTTTCCCACACTCTTAAGAGCATCAATAGCGTGAGTTCTCAGAGCACTCTTTACATTCCGTTTACCACTGCTTAAATCACCAAGGACATTTTTCCCAAAATCGATGGCGCTAGGTGTTACAGCTTTCATGAAAAATGGTATGGCCCGTCGAGCAATACCAGCCAAGGTCCCAAAGAAACCTCCACCAGATCTGAGATAAGGCGCTTGGAATGTGCGTATGTCATTCATCGCTCCCCCTCTCATCCCATGTCTCCTAGGGGGAGGTGCGAATATCTCCCCGAACTCCCCCTGGGGGGGTGGGTGGAACGGTATTCGCATTCTGAGGTCTCTTCCTATAATAACCTAAGTCGAGGCTAAACACTTCTTTATATATATGTTGCTATACCTTAGGGCGGATATGTAAGACCGCCGTAACCGACCTCCCATCTTCAAAACTAACCATTCGACCAAACTGATCTGTTATTTTAATACTTACTTTCTCCAACGTGTTAGTGTTTAATGTTTTGTACACTAGAGGGTGAGCCCCTCTAGAATATGAGTCATGATAATTGATTGCATCTAAGATATTTACAACCTGCCCTCCGTATCGTTCAGGCTTGATGACGTCACTATAAATGAGTAAATAGTCACAACCTCCGTCAATGTCTGGGGGCGATAAGGCCACAGTCTTGGAGGCTGACGTAATGTCATCTGTTTTTGCTCGATAAATTGTGTATTTGCGACTGCTGTCAAAACCAAGTACATTAGCTATTTTGTGTTTAAATTGAAAGCTGAGAGAATTTAATGAGCCAGTACTTCCACTGTTAAGAGTTGAAGCTAGTAATACCCTCTCTACAGATTGGTCATAGGTGAGGATTGGTTCTTTATCTGAGAAGTATATTTTGAAATCATCCCTAAAGCTAAGCTGCATGTCGGTTGTTATTTGTCGACTAACCACGTCTGTAATAAATTTGATGTTTCTTGATAATATGTTGGTTTTTGGGTGGAAGGTGTATATTAAGTGTTCTGGACTCTTAGAAAGAGTTCCACGTTTAAAAGTGGCATAGATATCTATACCAGAGTCCTCCTCATCTTTGATGATGGGATTAATTCGCCTGGGGAGGAGTATGTTGACTAAAGCCACTTCATGTTTAATGGAAGGGTTTAAATGTAGTGTTGGGATGGTGTTTGTAAATGCTGAACTCGTGTTGTTGTAAATATCTCCTTGATCTAGACTGGTAAGATATATGTAATGTTCTTCCCCCATTGTCCCGTTATGTACTGAAAGGCCAATATACAGGGGATGGGTTTTTGTAAGAAGGGAGAATATAAACAACATAACTTATATTTTATTTTATTAAACTACTTAAAGAACTACAACAGGTGAAGATTCCCACACATTTTTTTTTTAAGAATAGTGATTAACCACTCCCCACCCTCGCTACTACTACTGCTGGCTGCTGCTACCTCCACTGCTGCTTCCGCCGGGGCTACTGTAGCTGGCACTACCTCAACTTCTTTACTGAAGTGGTGGTTACAGCTTTCGTTGTTTTTTCGGGGGGGAGGATAACAGGAATATTTCCTGTGACTCACCATCGAGGATGGAGTCGATACGGCGATTCGCTCCCGTTTCAAAGTCGAGGAGTGGCTCAATCCTCCGTTTAACTGAGGTTGATGCTGTAGGGGGTGGTGGAGAGGTGGAGGTGGAGCCGTATTCCTGAGAGTGTTTCTTCTTCCTGGGTGTGGCTGGTGGTGCTGGAGGTGTAGAACGAGAAGAGGTTCTTGGTGTGGTACCACCCTCTCCCACCACGGTGTCGAGCGTTATAGTAAGATTATCAGCACTTGGGTCGTCGAACGGGAGGGGCACCACTGATGGGGTAACAGCGGCAGGTCGTTCGAGGATGACTAACTCTTTGTTGAGTTTGGCGAGTTCTTGATGAAGAGACAGCAGCATGGGTCCAATGTCCTTGTGCCAGTTGACCATAACGTCGCGGGAAGCCCCTAAGCCGTAGGGTACCACTAGTCGAGTCATGGTTGGGGTTGCCGCCATTAAATTGCCCACCTTTGTTAGGCTCATCTTGAGCCAGTATCTGCGGTTCTTGGCGGTATCCAGGGTGACGTTAGTGACGTAGTGTGTGTCGGCGGAAGTCTGCACTTGTTCCTGGGCTATTGGGTTTGACTCGAAGCGGGCTCCTGCCCCGAATGCAGAAATCAACCCCACAAAAGTGGGCCTGAAGTAAAGGACGGGCTCCTCTATGAGATCTTGTCCGTCGGAGGGGAGTGGGGCTATCTTCACAACAATGTCCCCTGGGGTAGACCGACAACGAATTATTGCCCTATTGGCATTACCCAGTCCTTCATGTTCCACACTGGCGTAGGAGAACGTCTTCTAGATGACGGAAGCCAGTCCATAGGGTCTCACAACGGCAGCGGGGAGATCATATATTATCACATCTCCCACCCCAAAGGCGTGGGAGTCAGTGATATCGTCGCTGATGGTCTTGATACAAGCCAGAGACATGGTGAGAGGGTGGGTGCGAGGAGCTTGTCGACAACTGGAGTAAAGTGTTCCAAAAGCGGTGGTGGGCGACCTTTAAATACACCTGTGACCCACCTGGGGGGAGAGGGGTGAAGGGGTGGGGGGTAGAGATCACCTTATGTGCCCATATACACTCCGCCCAGACTCAAAGGCTGTAATCATATCACGATGTTGGAAGGTTAATTTTCCATCTGCCAAATCTCTGTCTGGATCTCCTGAGATGAATACTCCTCATACCTTTTCACCGTTTCTCCTAATGACTTAAAAAACCGTTCTGGGGGAGCACTCAACACAAGACGGTCATAACAATCCCATAAGGCATATATCAATCTACTTTTGTGTTCGACAAACTTGTAGTAACGTTGAGTAGCAACCAAACGCTTCAATAGGGGAGATTTTTCTCCCACCTCTACTGCCGCAGGGGGGGTAGAAGCTCTCTCCATGGTGGATACACAACTGAATATAATGTCGTTTAAGATGTGCTTCATATAGGTTTTTTTCAATACGGTTCCCAATGGGGCCTCCTATGGATACCCCTACCCCCTTTTAACTGTGATCCGGCGCGAGAATTACGTATAAAGGATGGGTCTACACCAGCCACCTTCAGTAAAATCCTTACATCTGCCTTGTCAGCCATCCTAAATTGTCCTTTAGTAAAGGCTAAAGTTTTAATTATATCTAAAATATTTAAATTTTGCACAGGTTTTAATAAATTCCCACGACTATCCCATACCACCTGTTGACTGTTTTGTTCAAACATGTTCAATAATGTTTTGACGTGGGGAATTTTCCCTATTTTAAAATACACATATATTAAGTTGTCCAGACTTGGGTTTTGGGGTGTGGTGGTGGTGGCTTTGTGGTGAGTGGGCCCAGCAACAGCTACCCGCATCTCAGGCGGTAGAATGGAATGTATCCTTTTTTTTATTTGTTTTTTTAAAGGGCGACGGTCGCACCTGTCCCGCGTTTTTTGTTGAAAGAAGCCCGCGGCGGCGGGCGCTGTGGGGGGGACGGGCAATATCTTTTAAAGGTTGTCTGACCAGTCCCCCTCGTCTGGTAGGGCTATAACGTTCAAAGGAGCTACCGTGGCAACACCGTCCACAAGTTGTTGTTGCTGGTGGGGGTGTGGGGGGAGTGTCCACTCTCCCCACACCATCATCACCACCGCTAGAGTCACAGCCAAGGTGCTTACAGCTACCACCAACATTATTAGCCGAATTGCCCCATTTGCTTTCGTTTTTTAAAGAGAAGGACTTATTTCCACCTCTACCACTGGTGGAAAAGGGTGGAGCCACCTCATTAAGAGGCGATGGAGTACTCTCGTTTTTATTAAATAAATATTTTTCAGCAACGAGTCGTGGTACTAGGCAATATTCTTTCACCATTTTTTTCTCTTCTTACGTAATTACTTTATTAGAGAGGAAATTAACGATACAGCCAAAGGTAACAGAGCTGGCAATATAGCGCCACCTATAGCGTTTTCTTACGTGCTACAGAACGAATGTCATTCTGATACCTCTGTAGTCCATTAATTATCTGAGGTTGAACTGGGATGTTTCGTTTCAGAAAATTGGCAAAAATTTCACAAATTGATTCAATTTCCTGTCGTTTTAAAGCCTTGATTAGTTTATTCCGCTTCTTGGGTGATAAATTGTTTAATAAAAATAACAGTTGATGGTGTTTCTCTACGAGAGAGTCCTGATGAACTGTCATTTTTTTTCAAAATTTGACAATGTCTTGAGCTTTAATCCAGCAATTGCTGGAATCTGGGTACCCTCTCCACTTGACGAAATATTCTCTGTGTCCCTACGATGTCTTCCTAGACTGTAATATCGTTATGGGAAAATAGTCTTGAAGCGTTGTTGGAATCAATTCTTGCTCATAAAACATACCACTGATCGGCTCGTTGCTTAAATCTTTGACTTTATAGGTTGGGATTGGTTGTGTTCTATCAATATGAGACACTTGAAATATTTCTTCTGTATTTTGGGGCCAAAAGCCCTTGTGAAATATATTCCTTCGCTTTGCTAGTCGTACATACTGCCCAACCTGCAGTTGTGGACTGATGGAAGTTATGGGGTGGTCATTGTTTAAATACATGACCTTAAACTGTCTTCGTATATCTTCAATGTTTTGCAACTTATGGATGGCATGTGGAGTATTTTTTAGTATTCTGTGGAAAGTGTGGTTGTATACATTCACAACTTTAGGGAGGATGTGAATGTATTGTAAAGAATTAGCCTGGGTCATATAATGATACAGTTTATGTTTTAAAGTTTTGATGGCCCGCTCCAATATACTAGATTTCATTTCCGAAAATACACTATATAACTTAATATTTTTCTTATTCAGATAATTTTGAACAGTCCTGTTGTAAAATTCTCTACCTCGGTCGGTGAATATTCGTCTTACCCCGTGAAACTGAGAGGTTTCCTCTAACATCTTCTTTAGAGCAGCTACCACATCCGTTGAATTTTTTGTTTTTAAAGTTTGAGTCTGCATTAGCCGAGAATAAACATCGACACAAATCAAAATATATTTTACACCACTATTGTATTTTTGTAAACTACAAAAGTCTCCCAAATCACAGGCAATTATGGGGCGGGGTTTAGGAGCTAATATTTTTCGCCAAGGAAATCTAACTAAATTTCTTCTGTGTAATGTGTAAGATCGTTCCCCACGGAGAAATTCCCTCACATCTGCAATACTGATGCTGGTGTCTTTAAGTCTGGCAGCCTTATACAATTTTTGAATTGATCCTGTGAAACCACCTGTCATGTTCACAGAAAATGGTACCATCCGTTTTTTATGTGTGGCAGAGCAGACGCCAGAAAGAGGAAGTAAACAAGAGAGCGTACAGGACGCCCGCCAAGCTTGGTAGCTACTAGTCATGTAATCATATTAAGTATTAAAGTCAGTAACCAAGTCAAGACTTTACATCAACCCTACAACCAAGACTTCCTCAGTAACACACAAACACCACATTGGCGACGAGGATGAACTGTGAACGCAGGTATTTGTTCAGTTTCAAACACAAGGGAGAAGCATGCTGCCTGGAGGAGGAAGAGAAGCTGTGAGCGCCATACCCGATGCTGTATGCTAACCGATGCTGTGTGCTAACCAATGCTGTGTGCTAAACGATGCTGTGTGCTAACCGATGCTGTGTGCTACCCAAGCTGTGTGCTACCCAAGCTGTGCTGAAGAAACTGTGTACTGAGGAATCTGCCGACGTTGTGTACGAAACGACGCTTTGATGTGTACAAAAGCTGATGTTTTGGTTACGAAACGACGCTTCGTGCTACAAAATTCATCACACTGAACTGACTGCTGTACCAACTGCTGTACCAACTGCTGTACCAACTGCTGCACCAACTGCTGTACCAACTGCTGCTGTACCAACTGCTGTGCCAACTGCTGTGCTGCTGCTGTGAGTAGGAACACCACATGTACACAAGGGCTAGGTAAGAAGTCAGTTGCTGCTGTATTGTGCACTGTTGTGAACTTTTGCATTAAAATGCTTGTGTGCTTTGCAAAATTAAAGTAATTACAGTGAATTCTTGACTAACATATTCAGTGCAGTAAGTGTTTAATATTCTGAGGAACATTTAAGTGATAAGTTACATTTATTCAGTAAAAATGGCAAATATACCTCAGTTTCCTGCATTTGATTCTGACTGTGACCAGACAAACCTGTCACAGAGGTGGGTCAAATGGCTTAAAAAGTTTGAAAATTTGTTGATAGTTTCTGACATCAAAAGTGCTGAAAGAAAGCGTGCCTTTCTACTTCATTATGCAGGTGATAGAGTTTGTGACATCTTTGACACACTGAACGACACTGGTGGTGCCAAAGATTATGACATTGCCAAAGCCAAACTAACAGAGCATTTCAAACCAAGGCAAAATACTGCAATGGAAATTATGCATTTCAGGAGAGCAAAACAACTCTCTAATGAAACTGTGGATCAATACCACACACGTCTGCAGGGTTTAGCAGCCCATTGTGAGTTTGCTGATGTTGACAAAGAAATCAAACAGCAAATAATTGAAACATGCACATCTACACGTCTCCGTCGAAGAGCTCTAGAACTTGTTGATGATGAAAGTTCTCTTACCAAGATACTGGATATTGCTCGTCGAATGGAAGATGCTGCACGTGATGCTCGTGTCATGGAGTGCAGTGCCAACAACGGTTCTGCCTCTGTTACTAACAGTGATGAGGTACGTAAGGTTCAGGGAGGACATCGTAATCAAAGAAGATATCATGCCAAACCTAACAGTAAATTGAGCCGAGAACCACATCACACCTGCAGTCATGGAACAAGACTCAAGCAGTCACAACGACCCACATCAGAGGGTGTCAACAATAAATGTTACAATTGTGGAGGAGACTACCCACACCAAGATAATGTTTGTCCTGCTCAAGGTAAGAAGTGCTATGAGTGTGGAAAACTAGGTCATTTTGGTGCTATGTGTCGTTCCGCACTAAAGAAACCACAGTCAATGAATAAAAGCACTGTACGAGGATCAGGTCATAGGGGTCGAGGTGGTAAACACAATATTGCACCTCATATCCAGAATGTTAATAATATACAAGACAACATTTCATTACAACCAGTCTCAGATGACAGTGAATGTGATTATACTTATGGAGTACAAGCAATCACAGAATGGAATGATCTTCCAAACAACCCAGAGACATGTGTATACATTGCTGGTATTTGTCTCAAAGTTCTCATTGACACTGGATCAAACATTCACACCATTGCTGAGTGCCACTATGAGAAATTTAAAAAACAGTTCCCAAAGCTTGAGAACTATAATGGCAAAGCCACTGCCTATGCTTCAAAGGTAGCCTTGCCAGTGATTGGAACTTTCACTGCAGAGATTAAGTCAAAGAATGCAATGCTCATTACTACATTCCATGTTGTTAGGAATGCAAAGGAGTCTTTACTCAGTTACAAGACTTCAACCAAATTGGGGCTACTTCAGCTTTCTAATGCTGTAGCAGTAGAATCTGCAAACAATGTTGATGCTATTGTTGCTGAATTTTCTGATCGATTTAAAACCATAGGTTGTTATACTGATAGCAAAGTACATCTGCATATCAACCCAGATGTAAATCCAGTTGCCCAACCACATCGCCGACAACCATTCCATACTCGCAAGAAAGTCGATGCCGAACTGTATAGGCTGATAGAACTAGATATCATTGAACCGGTAACAGGCCCAACACCATGGGTAAGCCCAATTGTCACTCCACCAAAGCCGAAGAATCCAGATGAGATACGCATTTGTGTGGACATGCGTGTTCCCAACAAGGCAATAATGCGTGAACGCCATCCTACACCGACTGTAGATGATATGATCTACCGCTTGAATGGTGCAACTGTATTCAGCAAGTTAGATTTAAACAAGGGCTATCATCAGCTTGAACTTGATGATGAGAGTCGCTTCATCACAACGTTTACGACACATCGAGGTCTGTATAGGTACAAGCGCCTGAGTTTTGGTATCAACAGTGCTGCCGAGGTATTCCAGCACATCATCAGCCAGGTATTGCAAGATATACCTAATGCTGACAACATGTCTGATGACATCATTGTTTATGGCCGTACCCAAGCTGAACACGACAAAGCTCTTCGTGCAACATTGCAACGCTTACGAGAAAAGAATTTGACGCTAAGCCGAGCAAAGTGTGAGTTCAATCAACATAAAATTGAATTCTTTGGACATGTACTTAGTGACAAAGGTCTGTCTCCAGATCCTAAGAAAGTTGCAGATATCAAGAATGCTGCACCTCCTTCAACGTCCACTGAAGTACATAGTTTTCTGGGAATGGCAAACTACTGTTCTCGCTTCATTCCAGATTTTGCTACCATTACGAAGCCTCTACGTGAGCTCCTGAAGAAAAACGCATCATGGTACTGGAGCGATATCGAGCAAAATGCATTTGATGCTGTGAAAGATGCACTAGTAGAGAATGCGACTGCTGCGTATTTTGATCCATCAATGGACACTGAGTTAACAGTGGATGCTAGTCCTGTTGGATTAGGTGCTGTTTTAGCCCAACACAAACCTGGTCAACCAGATTCCAGAGTAGTAATTGCCTACGCCAGCCGTTCTCTCACAGATGTTGAGCAACGATACAGCCAGACAGAGAAGGAAGCTCTTGCTCTTGTATGGGGCTGTGAACACTTCAATGTGTATCTGCTTGGTGCGCCCTTCACCACGATAGTCACTGACCACAAACCGTTGGAGACCATCTTCAATAATCCAAAGTCCAAATCACCAGCTCGCATTGAGAGATGGGCTCTTCGTCTGCAACCATACAACTTTACGGTGAAATACAAGCCGGGTGTAGGCAATCCCGCTGATTACATCAGTCGACATCCTGCCAAAAGTTTCACCATCACCAAGCATCAGCAAGTTGCCGAGGAATATGTACACTCTGTAACCTGTGATGCAGTCCCTAAGGCTCTTACTCTTGATGAAATCCGTACTGCAACCCTAGAGGACCCAACTCTGCAAGCAACAGTGGATGCATTGACTAAGAAAAAGTTTCCACGCTTCCCACCCTCAGGAGTTGACCAAGATGCATTCAAAGCACTTGAACGCCTCCAGACAGAATTAAGTGTTACGCAACAACGCGACACCGTGCTGCGAGGTACTCGTATCGTTATTCCAGCTGTTCTCCAGCAACGTGCTCTGAAGCTTGTGTGGGAACCGACCTGTGAGATTTATATTTATTTAATTTATATGAATTTATATTTACGTTAATTTATATACTTCGATAGCAATTTGTATAATGATAAGTGGACTGTATTTCTGCAATAATCTTATAATCTCACAAATCGATCCTCTACACATTAGGGGGGTTTATATTAATTAATTTATATATATGCAGCCAATCAAACTACGGTATTAGACTACATACATTGAAGAGGTTCCTTATCTTATAGTACAGCAGGTTAGTCCACCAGATATAACTAGGGTGTACACACCACATTTTCCCTCTTTGAGGTAGCTTCCATCACCCTGGTAACTGATGCACAAATGCTTCCTCGTCTTGACCTGTTAAAAGGGCGCCAGCTGTAAAGCCAGAATCCTATATATGACAGGTATATCAGAGAAACACTGTACATGGAACAATAAAGACCTGACTTAATTACCTTTAGTTTGAGGCTATCTCGTGCTCTAACCAACTAACCCTACCCAATGACATTAATGGCCACTAATGATAGATAATGGGTTTCGGAAAGAACACTTAACTTGATTTGATGACAGCGTGTTGGAGATGGTACACCTTTGGTTTCTATAACACTAAAAATTAAAGTAAGTAATCCAAGTAAATCCAAGTAAAATTAACAGGAGCCGAATTTGTTCCCGTGAGCCTCTGGTCTAGTATCAACAATGGCTGTCTAACACTCCATACTACTGACGCTACTGGCCAACATTGTCCAGATATAATAGGAGCCAAATTTGCTCCACACGTCTCGGAGGTGACAATAACAATGCCTGCCCCTCCTTCCTCACTCTGATGCCTGGCTTACATTGTCCAGATGTCAATAAGTGATAGAAGGGTCACATTTACTCTACTTTAATATTGATAATTAAGTTAATTTATATGAGATGTTTTTATGATGGTAAAGTCCAAAGACTAATGTATTTAAGAATAATTCCCAGCAAAATAGCTGGTGAATTATAATAGTATGTGGTGATGATATCCCGTTTTCTTTAGACGGTAATTCCACTACAAGTTACGTATTCTATGGGTAACTTGTTGGTAATACAGCAGCAATTATTATCTGTCTGTATGATATATTAAATGGTGTCGGATTTTCCGACAGCTTACACATCAAGGACACCAAGGTCTTGTTAGGACCAAACAGCTGCTACGAGAAAAGGTGTGGTTTCCTGGCATTGATCGTCAAGCAAAGGATATGCATGATGCCTGTGTCCCTTGCCAAGCTGCAGTGGATACTTCAAGACCAACACCTCTACAACCTTCACCACTACTTGCTGCACCATGGACGTAAGTATCGATGGACTTCTGCGGACCACTACCAACTGGAGAGTACTTGATGGTAGTCATTGATGATCACTCACGTTATCCAGAAGTAGAAATCATCAATTCCACATCTGCAAAGGCCGTCATCCCGAAACTCGACAAGATCTTTTCAAACTTTGGCATTCCTGAAGTTGTCAAGACAGACAATGGACCGCCACTCAATGGACAAGACTTTGTCAACTTTGCTGAGCATATTGGATTCAAACACCGCCGTGTGATGCCACTACATCCTCAAGCAAATGGAGAAGTTGAGAGATTCATGCAACCTCTCATGAAAGCGGTACGCTGTGCTCATGCCGAAGGACGATCCTGGAAACAAGCTATGTATGCTTTTCTCAGGAACTACCGTGCAACACCACATGGAACACTGGGCAAATCGCCTGGCGAACTTTTATTTGGACGTCCTATGAGAATCGCACTACCCGTCATGCCAGCCGAGGTAACGGATAAACGTCTCGCTGAGAACGATGCACTAGCCAAGGGCAAAATGAAAATTGCTCATGATCAACATGCAAAGGAACAATTTATAAAAGTTGGAGATACTGTTCTCGTTAAAAAGAAAAAAGAGGGAAAGTTAGATATGCCGTATGATACAAAACCATATAAAGTGATTAGTGTAAAAGGAACTATGGTAACAGCTAGTAATAGAGATCATAGTATAACACGTAATATGGCTTATTTCAAAGTGATTCCAACTAGTGTAGAAAATGATGAAGTGCAAAGTCGTGCAAAAGAAAAAGAAAAAAATAGTTATAACCCGACAAACAATTCATCAAGGGATGTTATTGCATTTAAGGACTCTCGTCCTAAACGTCATGTTAAACGCCCGATTTGATGATTAATTGTGTTCCTATGTAATGAAAAGTATTTACTTATTATGCTAAACTAAATTTAATATTGTTTGAATAATGCAGATATCTCATTCAATATTTTGTAACTTTGTATTACAGTTTCTTTCATGTTTGTTTAACATTGCATATGTATTTTTAACATTGAAATCCTTTGTGGAAAAGATCAAGTTGTTTAAATTCTTTGTGTGTTTATTAATGTTACATGTATGCAGTATCTCTTGATATGTTAATAACTTACTTTGTGTCAATAACTTTGTTTGTGCTACACGCATAGTAGATATCCTGTATTCATTCTTTTTAAAGAAAAGGAGGGATGTCATGTTCACAGAAAATGGTACCATCCGTTTTCTATGTGTGGCGGAGCAGACGCCAGAAAGAGGAGGTAAACAAGAGAGCGTACAGGACGCCCTCCAAGCTTGGTAGCTACTAGTCATGTAATCATATTAAGTATTAAAGTCAGTAACCAAGTCAAGACTTTACATCTACCTTTCAACCAAGACTTCCTCAGTAACACACAAACACCACACCACCCAGGGTAGAAATGTCATTATAAGAATTGACCGTTTCTGCGTCGTTAAAGGCATTTTTTTTTGTTTTGTTCACATATGATAAACAATTTCACACTGGTCTTCATTGACAATCCCCGTTCGTAGTTGTAATGTCTCAGGAACTGTCAGATCAACCAATAAATAGCCATACTCGCTCTGGGATATTACCCGTCGGTATATTTCGACGAAATTATTAATAGTTTTCCGCCCATATAACTGACCACTTAAAATTTCAAGTTGGGTTATGTCTCTCTGCTTCATTAATATATAATGGGTACAATTCAGAGTTATTGTCCTAGCATATTTCCCCTGGGGAAACAAATTTTGACTAATTAGAATTACAGAAATATTATCGTGTCTCCCTCGGGTGAAGATATTGGCTATAATTGGACTCTGAATGGCTTCCAGGTATAAGTCATCAATTATATACAAAACTGACTCATTTGAAAAAGGATTCTTATACTCTAAAGGGTTAATCACCCCTTGGGAGAGAGTAACCTTTTTTTGCAAAATGGGGTTCTTTGAAATAGGATGATCAGTATTATTTGCAGTTGACACTATAATTTTTTAGAATTTCCCGTGGTATTTAACACATAAATTTACCACCAGGCTAGTTTTCCCAGAATTGCTAAATCCAGCTACAAATATTCTCGCTGGTTGATGAAAAATATTAAGTTGGTCGTCTGTGGCAGAAGTACACTCCTCCATATTTTCCTCATAAATGATCCAATTACCTGTGGGACAGCCACTTATATATATATATATATATATATATATATATATATATATATATATATATATATATATATATATATATATATATATATATACATATATGTCGTACCTAGTAGCCAGAACGCACTTCTCAGCTTACTATGCAAGGCCCGATTTGCCTAAAAGGCCAAGTTTTCCTGAATTAATATATTTTCTCTATTTTTTTTCTTATGAAATGATAAAGCTACCCATTTCATTATGTATGAGATCAATTTTTTTTTATTGTAGTTAAAATTAACGTAGATATATGACCGAACCTAACCAACCCTACCTAACCTAACCTAACCTATCTTTATAGGTTAGGTTAGGTTAGGTAGCTGAAAAAGTTAGGTTAGGTTAGGTTTGGTAGGTTAGGTAGTCGAAAAAACATTAATTCGTGAAAACTTGGCTTATTAGGCAAATCGGGCCTTGCATAGTAGGCTGAGAAGTGCGTTCTGGCTACTAGGTACGACATATTATATATATATATATATATATATATATATATATATATATATATATATATATATATATATATATATATATATGTCGTACCTAGTAGCCAGAACTCACTTCTCAGCCTACTATTCAAGGCCCGATTTGCCTAATAAGCCAAGTTTTCCTGAATTAATATATTTACTATAATTTTTTTCTTATGAAATGATAAAGCAATCCTTTTCTCTATGTATGAGGTCAATTTTTTTTTATTGGAGTTAAAATTAACGTAGATATATGACCGAACCTAACCCACCCTACCTAACCTAACCTAACCTATATTTATAGGTAAGGTTAGGTTAGGTAGCCAAAAAAAGCTAGGTTAGGTTAGGTTAGGTAGGTTAGGTAGACGAAAAAACATTAATTCATGAAAACTTGGCTTATTAGGCAAATCGGGCCTTGAATAGTAGGCTGAGAAGTGCGTTCTGGCTATTAGGTACGACATATATATATATATATATATATATATATATATATATATATATATATGTCGTACCTAGTAGCCAGAACGCACTTCTCAGCCTACTATGCAAGGCCCGATTTGCCTAATAAGCCAAGTTTTCCTGATTTAATATATTTTCTCAAATTTTTTTCTTATGAAATGATAAAGCTACCCATTTCATTATGTAAGAGGCCAACTTTTTTTATTGGAGTTAAAATCAACATAGATATATGACCGAACCTAACCAACCCTACCTAACCTAACCTAACCTATCTTTATAGGTTAGGGTGGGTTAGGTAGCCGAAAAAGTTAGGTTAGGTTAGGTAGGTTAGGTAGTCGAAAAACAATTAATTCATGAAAACTTGGCTTATTAGGCAAATCGGGCCTTGCATAGTAGGCTGAGAAGTGCGTTCTGGCTACTAGGTACGACATATATATATATATATATATATATATATATATATATATATATATATATATATATATATATATATATATATATATATAACTTTAGAACACTTTCCCACCAGGAGACTCGAACCCTAGCCAGCACAGAAGCCTTCCAGCAACTGGCATAACAGGTACGCCTTAACCCGCTCCACCACCCGCTCAGACCCTTAAAAGAGATGGTAATTTCGGAGTATTTAAATACACCAAAGATCACCACCTCCCAAGAGCACTAGAGCAAGTGAGGGGTCATTTAGACGTTAATTTCATCAAGTCCCTGTTAATATGGGAAGACACAGTGTCTATGCTTAAGGCACAACTCTCCTAAACACGAGAGTGAAGTATAGAACTTTAGAACACTTTCCCACCAGGAGACTCGAACCCTAGCCAGCACAGAAGCCTTCCAGCAACTGGCATAACAGGTACGCCTTAACCCGCTCCACCACCCGCTCAGACCCTTAAAAGAGATGGTAATTTCGGAGTATTTAAATACACCAAAGATCACCACCTCCCAAGAGCACTAGAGCAAGTGAGGGGTCATTTAGACGTTAATTTCATCAAGTCCCTGTTAATATGGGAAGACACAGTGTCTATGCTTAAGGCACAACTCTCCTAAACACGAGAGTGAAGTATAGAACTTTAGAACACTTTCCCACCAGGAGACTCGAACCCTAGCCAGCACAGAAGCCTTCCAGCAACTGGCATAACAGGTACGCCTTAACCCGCTCCACCACCCGCTCAGACCCTTAAAAGAGATGGTAATTTCGGAGTATTTAAATACACCAAAGATCACCACCTCCCAAGAGCAGTAGAGCAAGTGAGGGATCATTTAGACGTTAATTTCATCAAGTCCCTGTTAATATGGGAAGACACAGTGTCTATGCTTAAGGCACAACTCTCCTAAACACGAGAGTGAAGTATAGAACTTTAGAACACTTTCCCACCAGGAGACTCGAACCCTAGCCAGCACAGAAGCCTTCCAGCAACTGGCATAACAGGTACGCCTTAACCCGCTCCACCACCCGCTCAGACCCTTAAAAGAGATGGTAATTTCGGAGTATTTAAATACACCAAAGATCACCACCTCCCAAGAGCACTAGAGCAAGTGAGGGGTCATTTAGACGTTAATTTCATCAAGTCCCTGTTAATATGGGAAGACACAGTGTCTATGCTTAAGGAACAACTCTCCTAAACACGAGAGTGAAGTATAGAACTTTAGAACACTTTCCCACCAGGAGACTCGAACCCTAGCCAGCACAGAAGCCTTCCAGCAACTGGCATAACAGGTACGCCTTAACCCGCTCCACCACCCGCTCAGACCCTTAAAAGAGATGGTAATTTCGGAGTATTTAAATACACCAAAGATCACCACCTCCCAAGAGCACTAGAGCAAGTGAGGGGTCATTTAGACGTTAATTTCATCAAGTCCCTGTTAATATGGGAAGACACAGTGTCTATGCTTAAGGCACAACTCTCCTAAACACGAGAGTGAAGTATAGAACTTTAGAACACTTTCTCACCAGGAGACTCGAACCCTAGCCAGCACAGAAGCCTTCCAGCAACTGGCATAACAGGTACGCCTTAACCCGCTCCACCACCCGCTCAGACCCTTAAAAGAGATGGTAATTTCGGAGTATTTAAATACACCAAAGATCACCACCTCCCAAGAGCAGTAGAGCAAGTGAGGGATCATTTAGACGTTAATTTCATCAAGTCCCTGTTAATATGGGAAGACACAGTGTCTATGCTTAAGGCACAACTCTCCTAAACACGAGAGTGAAGTATAGAACTTTAGAACACTTTCTCACCAGGAGACTCGAACCCTAGCCAGCACAGAAGCCTTCCAGCAACTGGCATAACAGGTACGCCTTAACCCGCTCCACCACCCGCTCAGACCCTTAAAAGAGATGGTAATTTCGGAGTATTTAAATACACCAAAGATCACCACCTCCCAAGAGCACTAGAGCAAGTGAGGGGTCATTTAGACGTTAATTTCATCAAGTCCCTGTTGATATGGGAAGACACAGTGTCTATGCTTAAGGCACAACTCTCCTAAACACGAGAGTGAAGTATAGAACTTTAGAACACTTTCCCACCAGGAGACTCGAACCCTAGCCAGCACAGAAGCCTTCCAGCAACTGGCATAACAGGTACGCCTTAACCCGCTCTACCACCCGCTCAGACCCTTAAAAGAGATGGTAATTTCGGAGTATTTAAATACACCAAAGATCACCACCTCCCAAGAGCAGTAGAGCAAGTGAGGGGTCATTTAGACGTTAATTTCATCAAGTCCCTGTTAATATGGGAAGACACAGTGTCTATGCTTAAGGCACAACTCTCCTAAACACGAGAGTGAAGTATAGAACTTTAGAACACTTTCCCACTAGGAGACTCGAACCCTGAGCTACACTTGAAAAGTCTTCTCGAAGCATGTACAAAGGAAGCCCCTTTCATCAGTCCACAAGGAGACATGTATTTACAAATAGACGGAGTAGCAATGGGCTCCCCCTTAGGAGTTTTATTTGCTAATTTTTATATGGGAACCATCGAAGATAGGGTCTTCAGTAGCAGACAAAAACCAACTGTATACTGCCGTTATGTAGATGACATATTCGTAATAGTAAAAGACTCAGATGAACTAATTGACCTAAAAAGACACCTAGAGAGAGAGTCAGTACTCCGATTTACACATGAAAATAGTGAAAATAACAGTCTGCCATTCTTGGATGTACTAATAACAAAAACAGGAACCTCTTTAAGCACCAACGTATATACCAAGCCCACCAACATAGGATTATGCCTGAACGGTAGAAGTGAGTGCCCCCAAAGATACAAAGCCAGTGTTCTCAATGCTTATATTCGTCGAGCGCTTACCCACTGCTCTGAATGGAGCAACGTGAGTAGAGAGTTTGAAAGAGTAACTCAGGTATTGGTGAACAACGGATATAGCAACGCGGAAATAAACGCTGCTATAAGAAGACACTTGGACCGTTGGTATAATTCAGAACCTAGAACAGAAACCACAACACCCCCAATAAAATTATATTACAAATCAACCATGCACAGTGAACATATAAAAGAGGAAAGAATAATGAAAGAAATAATCCGTAAAGGAGTAAAAAGCACTACTCCTAACCAAAACATAAACCTGATAATATTCTACAAAACCAAGAAGACTTCCGAACTCCTTATCAAAAACAGCCCGAAGCCGACGGAGAACCCTCTACAGCAGTCAAGCGTTGTATACATGTACACTTGCCCCCACGAAGGATGTAACCTTCAATGTAAGTACATAGGTATGACGTCGACCAAGCTGACGAGGCGTTTGACATGCCATCTTCAATCTGGTGCCCCTAGGAATCACATGAGACAAGCCCATGACATTACTCTAACAAGAGAAATGTTGAACAAGAATACTTGCATAATAGACAAAACCCAAGATTCAAGAAGATTACAAATTCTTGAGGCAATTCACATAAGAATAGAGCGACCTACCATGAACACCCAAATCACGGAACTATTTACTCTACCCACCATGAGAGTAAGGACAAGACAAGAACATATCGATGCCAACACAGAAGACAATGTCCAACATAACAGGCCAATTACACTGGATTAATCTTTGTGTTTAGATAGGAGATGCCTCGTATGGGCCAATAAGCCTTCTGCAGCCCCTATGTTTATCCCTTATGTATCCCCCCATGTTTTCACCTTCATTGTATTATCACCTGACCTAATGCGGGTATAAAATCAACTAGTATTGTAAGATCTGTTCACTTGAGAATGAACCATGGAGGTTCGAAACGTCGTGCAAATTTTACAAATAAGTGTAATACACTCTATAGTAAATCACTTCTTTTCTTCACCTTAAAAGTACGAAAATGAGTTTTGGAGAACTCCTATTTCAATTAAGCCCTGATGCTAAGAAAATAGTTAGAGGGATAGAAGCCCTAAACCAGAAAATAATAAATACAGAATATGCGGTCATATTCAATGAAACATATATATATATATATATATATATATATATATATATATATATATATATATATATATATATATATATATATATATATATATATATATATATATATATATATATATATATATATATATAGAATATAATGTAGAATATCACAACATAAATACTCTGTAAGACATGGCCAATTTGTCTAATGCTTTGTTTGTGCATTTGTCAGAAAATGCTCACCAAATTGATTGGGAGAGTGCTTCTTCTATAACAAATTGTAAAATCACCTATAACAGAAACGTAATTGAATCTGCTTTGATACAGATCACCAAAGAAAGTAATTTGAATATTAGCAGTGGTCTATATAACTTAGATCCATTTCTAATAGATCAGCTAAAGGGCGATTTAAGTAGGATCATTGAAAAACATTTGTCTCACTAATTTATTGTATATATTTACCTCTTTATGTTATAATTACCTATGTATTATGCTTGTATGTCTGCTGTATCAGATGGGCCATTGGGCTACATCGGATGGGCCAATTGGGTGCATCTGATGGGCCAATGGGCCGTCTGCGTTGTCCAAGTATTGTACCTCACCTTACTTCACCACTCTCTCCTGCCTATTTATGCCCATCACTCGATCTGTAAAATGACCTTCTGAAGATGTATTTAATATACGAAAGTACTTAAGGAAATTCCTGTTTCATTTTTCCTCCGTGGTCTGACATTGTCACATTCTTAATCACGTGTTTATTTTCGTGATATATATATATATATATATATATATATATATATATATATATATATATATATATATATATATATATATATATATATATATATGCATATATATGCATATATATGCATATATATGCATATATATGCATATATATGCATATATATATATATATATATATATATATATATATATATATATATATATATATATATATATATATATATATGCATATATATGCATATATATGCATATATATGCATATATATGCATATATATATATATATATATATATATATATATATATATATATATATATATATATATATATGAGAGAGTGAGAGTGAGTGTGACTGTGTGTGTGTGTGTGTGCGAGAGTGAGAGTGTGTGTGTGTGTGTGTGAGTGTGTGTGTGTGCGAGAGTGAGAGTGTGAGCATGTATTCACCCCCCAAGGAGCGCCACCCTCCTCAGGACAAAGACGCCCCTACCTGGTTTTTTTTGGGACTCCCATTGAGATGACCTCCAGACGAGAGAAAAAAAAGTTCTCTATAGCAAGTCTAATCCTTCTCTTTCACACAGGAGCTGTGAGATGTTGCATGTATTGTGTATTCACTCTCCAAGGAGCGCCACCCTCCTCAGACCATAGACAGCCTACCTGGGTTTTTTGCTCAACTCCCATAGAGATGACCGCCAGACGAGAGAAAAAAAAGTTCCCCATAGCAACCCTAACCCTTCTCTTTCACACGATGGCGGGAGGGGTTGTGAGGTATTGTATGTGGCAACACCGCCCCCCACTTGATCATCAAATATAAGGACACCACACGCCCCTCCTTCGTCGTATTATACAGTTAGTGTTGAAACCTTCTACTCCCCATCCCCGTCTAGACTAACATGTAAGTAAATTAATATCTATTTCATATTTGGGGGTATATATATATATATATATATATATATTATTAAATATGACCGAAAAAGTAAGATTAATAATTCTAACACGAATTTTCTCAATCTTTCGTACATTACGCTTCACTGTTGGAGGTAAATCAAAAATCACTTCTCCAAAATTCATTTTTATTTCTAGTCTGACGCGACACGGGCGCGTTTCGTAAAACTTATTACATTTTCAAAGACTTCACAAATACACAACTGATTAGAACTTACGTATCTCTGATTTTATATCTACATTTGAGTGAGGTGGGAGGGGTGATGTGGCATTAACACAAGACAGAACAAGAGGGGATATTAATAGGGTATTAAAAGTATCAACACAAGACAGAACAGAAACAATGGGTATTGAATAGAAGTGTTTGTAGAAAGCCTATTGGTCCATATTTCTTGATGCTTCTATATTGGAGCGGAGTCTTGAGGTGGGTAGAATATAGTTGTGCAATAATTGGCTGTTGATTGCTGGTGTTGACTTCTTGATGTGTAGTGCCTCGCAAACGTCAAGCCGCCTGCTATCGCTGTATCTATCGATGATTTCTGTGTTGTTTACTAGGATTTCTCTGGCGATGGTTTGGTTATGGGAAGAGATTATATGTTCCTTAATGGAGCCCTGTTGCTTATGCATCGTTAAACGCCTAGAAAGAGATGTTGTTGTCTTGCCTATATACTGGGTTTTTTGGAGCTTACAGTCCCCAAGTGGGCATTTGAAGGCATAGACGACGTTAGTCTCTTTTAAAGCGTTCTGTTTTGTGTCTGGAGAGTTTCTCATGAGTAGGCTAGCCGTTTTTCTGGTTTTATACTAAATCGTCAGTTGTATCCTCTGATTTTTGTCTGTAGGGATAACGTTTCTATTAACAATATCTTTCAGGACCCTTTCCTCCGTTTTATGAGCTGTGGAAAAGAAGTTCCTGTAAAATAGTCTAATAGGGGGTATAGGTGTTGTGTTAGTTGTCTCTTCAGAGGTTGCATGGCTTTTCACTTTCCTTCTTATGATGTCTTCGATGAAACCATTGGAGAAGCCGTTATTGACTAGGACCTGCCTTACCCTACAGAGTTCTTCGTCGACTTGCTTCCATTCTGAGCTGTGGCTGAGAGCACGGTCGACGTATGCGTTAACAACACTCCTCTTGTACCTGTCAGGGCAGTCGCTGTTGGCATTTAGGCACATTCCTATGTTTGTTTCCTTAGTGTAGACTGCAGTGTGGAAACCTCCGCCCTTTTCCATGACTGTTACATCTAGAAAAGGCAGCTTCCCATCCTTTTCCGTCTCGTAAGTGAAACACAGCACGGAACTCTGCTCAAATGCCTCCTTCAGCTCCTGCAGATGTCTGACATCAGGTACCTGTGTAAAAATGTCGTCAACATACCTGCAGTATATGGCCGGTTTCAAGTTCATGTCGACTAAGACTTTTTGCTCGATGGTACCCATGTAGAAGTTTGCAAACAGGACACCTAGGGGAGAACCCATGGCGACCCCATCTACTTGCTTATACATGTGCCCATCCGGGCTCAAGAAGGGTGCCTCTTTAGTACAAGCTTGGAGTAGTTTCCTCAGAATACTTTCTGGCATGTCAAGAGGAGTACAGGCTGGATCACGATACACTCTGTCGGCTATCATTCCGATTGTCTCGTCCACAGGTACGTTGGTAAACAGCGATTCTACGTCCAACGAGGCTCTTATCCCTGTGGCCCGTGTGCCCCGCAGTAAGTCCACAAATTCCTTTGGAGACCTCAGGCTGAAGGCGCAAGGAACATAAGGAGTCAGCAGGCCGTTGAGTCGCTTCGCCAGTCTGTACGTGGGTGTGGGTATCTGGCTAATGATTGGCCGAAGTGGGTTTCCAGGCTTGTGCGTCTTGACATTTCCATACGCATATCCAGGTTTATATTCCCCAATGATCTTTGGCAGGTGGAGTCCGGATTTCTTGGCGTTCACAGTTTCGATCAGTTTGTTGACCTTTGCTTTTAATTCGGCTGTAGTGTCCTTCGTTACCCTTTGGAACTTAGTTTGGTCAGAGAGTATGATGTTCAGGACATCAAGTTGCAAGTTGAAGCCGGCGTTGAAGGAGAGGTGAATCATCACCCTGACAACATAGGGTAAGATCATCGACATAGAGAGCGGAGAAGACACCAGAAGGAAGAGAGGAAAGAAGACCATTGAGGGCAACCAGAAAAAGAGTAGTGCTCAGAACACTACCCTGGGGCACACCTTCGTATTGCTGAAAAGAGGGAGACAGAGCGGTACCAAGGCGCACCCGAAAGGAACGACGAGAGAGGAAGCTGCGGAGAAAGAGAGGGAGATGACCACGAAGGCCAAAAGAATGAAGTTGAGATAGGATATGATAACGCCAAGTGGTGTCGTAAGCCTTTTCTAGGTCAAAAAGGACGGCAACAACGGAGGTCTTCGCAGCAAAAGCAGTACGAATATAGACCTCCAAGTTCACCAGGACATCTGTCGTGCTGCGGCACTTGCGGAAACCAAATTGAGAAGGGGAGAGGAGGTGATGGTGTTCCAGGAACCACATCAGACGAACGTTAACCATACGTTCAAAGAGTTTGCAGACACAACTTGTGAGAGCAATAGGGCGAAAGTCCTTAGGGGAAGTACCCAGAGACCCCGGTTTGCGAACAGGGAGGACAACGGCATCGAGCCAGTCCTCAGGGACTGACGACGACTCCCAGATCCGATTATACAGACTCAGTAAATACTGAGACGTGCTCGGAGGGAGATGGCGAAGCATCTCATAATGAATACCATCGGAGCCCGCCGCCGTAGAACCGCAGAGGGCCAGGGCAGAACGAAGTTCAGAGAGAGAGAAGGGATCATTATAGGGAAGCTGAAGATGAGTGCAGAAATCTAAAGGACGAGACTCAAGGACAGGTTTACGAAGAAGGAAAGATTGGGGAAGATGAAGACCAGAGCTAACAGAAGAAAAGTGGGAACCCAGTTCGGAAGCTACCTGCAACGGGTCCGCCACAAGAGTATCATGGAGGTGAAGGACCGGTGAAACATCGGGAACGAACTTACCCGCTATCTTGCGGATACGCTTCCAGATCTGGGCCAGAGGGGTTTCGGACGTAATTGTCGAGACATAAGATGCCCAACATTCACGTTTAGCCGTACGGATGGCCCTACGGGCCACCGCACTCGCTTTCCGAAAGAAAAGAAAAGAATCGGTCGTCTGCCTACGGCGGTGCTTCTTCCAGGCTGCACGCTTACAGCGGACAGCCCGAGCACAGTCCGCATTCCACCAGGGAACGCACTTCCGTGGACCCCGAGAGGAAGAGCGAGGAATAGAGCGGAGGGCAGCGTCGAAGACAGTGTCATGAAAAAGGAGGAGAGCGCGAGAGAGGGGCAGAAGGGAGAGGTCAGAGAGAGTAGCACTGAGGGAAAATAGGGTCCAGTCCGCCTTAGCAAACTGCCACCTAGGGAAAGAGAGGGAAGGGCGAAAAGAGAAAAAGGAAACAAGGATGGGGAAATGATCACTTCCATGGAGGTCATCAAGAACCTGCCACGTGAAATCTAAGTAAAGAGAAGAAGAGCAGAGAGAAAGATCAAGACAAGAAAGGGTGCGAGTTCGAGAGTCCAAATGAGTGGGCTCACCAGAATTCAGAAGAGACAGGGAAGAAGAGAGGAGAAACGGCTCAAGAAGGCAACCCCGGGTATTCGTCAGAACGTCACCCCAAAGAGAATGACGACAATTGAAGTCACCCAGCAGGAGCACAGGCTCCGGCAAGGAGTCTAGGAGGTGTTTCAAATCAGGAAGAGAGAGCGGGACACTCGGGGGGAGATAAATGGAACAAACTGTGTACCATTTCCCCACAAAGATACGAGCAGCAGAACAATGGAGAGGCGAAGGAAAAAGTAAAGGAACAAAGGGAACATCAGCCCGAATCAAGAGAGCAGAAGAATTAGAAGCCCCAGCAATGGCTGGGGGGGAGAGAAAGGAATAGCCACGAAAACGACCAGGACGAGCACCAAGCATTGGCTCCTGGAGACAGACACAAAGGGGCGAAAACCGCGAAACCAGAAGTTGGAGTTCGAGGAAATTGGCGTAATAACCTCGAACGTTCCATTGAAGAATGGACAACGACGAGAAGAGAAAGGACAAAAACAGAGAACAAGGAAGAAACAAAGGCGAAAGACCAACAGAGCACGTTAAAGAATATCAGGGTCGGGATCAGGGTCAGCAAAGTCAGGGTTAGGGGGCATGGGTAAACTGAGCAAAGACGGAGGGAAGGAAACGGGAGAACAGATCAGAGGTGGGCGGGCAGGGTCCGGAGGAGGAGGAGGAGGAGGAGACAACGGAGAGGAGCAGTCAAGGACAGCAGCAGGAAGAGGGGGAGTAGAAAGAGAGGAGCGCACCCCAGCAAGAGCAGCAACCGAAAGGGAAGCAGGGGCCAAAGAAACCTCCATAGCAGGAACAGGGGGCGCAAGCACTGAAACGGAAGGGGAAGGAGCAACAGAGCCAGAAGGAGGAGCTGAGGAAGAAAGCGAAGCCTTCTTACCCGCCGGGGAAGAGGAAGGAGAGGAGCCAGGCTTACGCTTCTGACTTAAAGAGACCGGTGTCCCAGCAACTACGTACCAGGCAACGGATTCCAGTGTCTCAACAGGAGAAGCCGAACGAGAGCACACACGACGGCCGTTAGGAGAGCGATGGACATCCGCCCGCACCGACAGGCGGCGGGGAGAGCCGATAGATGGAGGAAGAGGATGGGAAGGAGGATCGGAGGGGGACGAGGAAGAAGACACAGAAGACACGACAGACCGGGTAGAAGGAAGGGGAACCCCAGACAGAGGACCAGGAGGAGGATCCTTCGGGAGAGAACCCAAAGGGACAGAGGAGGGGGCAGTGGGCGCATCAGGGTCCAAGGCCCGGAAACGGTTGTGAGTCTGAGGAAGGCGGGAAGGACGAGGAGAGGAAGAGCGCAACACGCGAGCATAAGAGATATTAGCATAAGGCGGGAGCCGGCGAACCTGGCGCCTCGCCTCAGGAAAAGATAAACGCTCCCGGTGCTTCAAGTTGAGGACGGCTGCCTCAAGCTTGTAATGGACACACGCACGGGAGAAGGTAGGATGGGCCTCACCGCAGTTGAGGCAACGAGCCTGGGGAGAAGCGCACTCCGACTTAGAGTGACCTTCGCCACCACACAAAGGACAGAGAGAGACAGTCCCGGAGCAGCGGAGGGCACCATGCCCAAACCTCCAGCACTTGTTGCAGAGCCGAGGAGAAGGAATGTACTCCTGGACAGAGCACCTGGCACAAGCAAGAATGACAGAGGGTGGAAGGGTCCTACCATCAAAGGTAATCTTCACAACCCGGAGGGGTTGACGGCGACTACCACGAGGGGGACGAGTAAACGTGTCCACCTGGAGAATAGAGTGGCCCTGGGCAGCGAGGATATGTCGAATATCGTCGTGGCAGTCGCGCAGGTCCCGAACACCGGTCGCAACATGGGGCGGGAGCAAAATAGTGCCAACACTGGCATTCAACTGAACGTTCTTCGAGACCCGAACGGGGGTCTCGCCAAGGCAGGATAAGGCAGCCAAGCGGGAAGCAGCATCCTGAGAAGGAGCAGCAACGACACGTGTACCGAGACGAGTGGGGTTGAAAGTAATGGAGGCATCCACGGAATCAATGAGATGTCGATGGAGGGAGAAATCGTCAGGAGGCGCAGAATCAAGAGGGAGGAGATCAAAATATTTGGCCCACGAAGCGGGACCAAACAAGGCTTGATAGGTAGCAGAACCGGAAGGAATCGAGCGAGGGCGGCCGTGACGAGGACGGCGGTGAGAACCCCCAGAGAGAGAGGGGTTAAAAGGCGCAGTAGTTACAACTAGAGAAGGAGCCGCGCCAGGGGACGAGGTAGTCACCACTGGTGGCTTGGGGCTCGACCCAACCACAGAGGAGGGAGGGGAGCCAGAGGAAGGAGTCAGAGAGGCCAAAGGAGGAGCAAGGTCGGGGCCCAATGCAGCGGAGGCTACAGAGCCCGGTCTTCCAATACGGACCGACTCGGGGGCTTGGTCGCCCACCCCACGAGCCTGAGAAGGTAAACCAGAAGAAGCCGAAGCAGGGGTAATCATCTTGACGAAAGAAAGAATTCACTCACGAATGTGCCCCCACACCCACCATGGAGCCACAATTAGAGGCAGGACACCCAACAAGAAGCTATCGCCGATCTTGTCGGGGCCTCCTAGGGGTGCGTCGCGAGTATACGCCCCACAAACGCCACCTTAAGAAACCGACAGTCCGTCGAGATCGGGTTCAGTGACGAAGTGGGGATTGACAATAAAAGGTTCCCCTCGCTCTCGACGTCGGGTACTGCAGTTCTACGGGTGCATGAGTATGCCTCCTCAAGCACCCGGGCGTCAAAATAGAAGAAGTCCAAGGGAAGAACCAGAACGAGCAAAAGGTCGGTAGGAAACGGCAAGCAGATAGGAGAAGAGGGGGGAGAAAAACGAAACAGAAGGAAAAGGAAAAGATGCCCAGCAGAATTGGAGAGGACGGCAGCAGGAGCACAAGGCTAGAAAAGGACAAAGGACTGTCCCAAGGAGCATCACACTCCGGCAGCCGCCCACTAAGCCCCCACACGGCGACAACGAGCTGAGCGGGGAGGGGGTCCAATATAGAAGCATCAAGAAATATGGACCAATAGGCTTTCTACAAACACTTTTAGTCAATACCCATTGTTTCTGTTCTGTCTTGTGTTGATACTTTTAATACCCTATTAATATCCCCTCTTGTTCTGTCTTGTGTTAATGCCACATCACCCCTCCCACCTCACTCAAATGTAGATATAAAATCAGAGATACGTAAGTTCTAATCAGTTGTGTATTTGTGAAGTCTTTGAAAATGTAATAAGTTTTACGAAACGCGCCCGTGTCGCGTCAGACTAGAAATAAAAATGAATTTTGGAGAAGTGATTTTTGATTTACCTCCAACAGTGAAGCGTAATGTACGAAAGATTGAGAAAATTCGTGTTAGAATTATTAATCTTACTTTTTCGGTCATATTTAATAATATATGTCTACAGGAAAGACTGCTACCAAAATATACTAATATATATATATATATATATATATATATATATATATATATATATATATATTTATATATATATATATATATATATATATATATATATATATATATATATATATATATATATATATATATATATATATATATATATATATATATATATATATATAAGAGAGAGTAGGGGTGTTTTGAGAGAGGGAGAATATATATATATATATATATATATATATATATATATATATATATATATATATATATATATATATATATATGTATATATATATATATATATATATATATATATATATATATATATATATATATATATATATATATATATATATATATATATATATATATATATATATATGTAAGAGAAAGAGGGGTGTTTTGAGTGGGAGAGAATATATATTTATTTATTTTATATATATTTTTTTTTCCTAGGAGTGGGGGATAATGTCACTCCCAGGTGATATTTGCAACATTTGTGGTTGGAGCTCATCACCACAATTCGTGCATACAACTTATTGCTGCCTCCGCTGTGGGGAAGCTGTGTGTGTTCAATCTAGTGGATTGACAGGAGAACCTGTGGTGGAGGTAAGCCCTTATTTATTTATTTATTTATTCGTATTTATTTCAAAAGAGAAATATTGAGATGGTTTCCCCTATCTTCATGGGGGTGTGGGGGCTGTGTGAGTGAGAGTGTGTATATTTATGAGTTATTTCCTTGTTAGGAGGTAAACATCACCGGCCTACCGGAGAGAGTGGTTTTGTATGCCTCATATGCGGCAGCGTCACCTTGAAGCCTCACCCCACTTTCACCTGCAGCAGTTGTGGGGTCACTTTGTGTGAGCACTTGACCTCTGAACATCTACAATCATGTCCCCAAGGTGTGGGAATAAACCCGCTCTCCAGTTTTATTATCTTAAGAAGCTTTCTTGAAGCGTTATGTCATGGGGTTTAGTAGAGTGTGATGGGTGTTGCCTTTTATTATTAATATTATTATTATTGTTATTATTATTATTATTATTATTATTATTATAATTATTATAATTATTATAATTATTTTTCAGGGGTGCTTCAGAGGCAGGTAAAGACATCTCAGGGGCAGGTAGGAGAGGAACTTCACCCCAAAGCCCAACGTAACAATAGCCCCTTAGGCGGTGGCGGGGGTAGACAGCCCTTTGAAAATGGGGGGGAGGAAGAGATGAGTGATGATGGTGATGGTGGTGATGATGATGGTGGTGGTGGTGACATCCCTCAGGCAGGTCCTAGTGGTCTTAGACCCCATGACAACAATCGAGATAGAGATGGAAATTCCTCAGAAGGGGAGGATGTTATAGACATCCCTCACTTAATTAATAGGGTGGGGGCCCTGGGCGATCTCTTTACTAGAATGGAATATTCCATCCCCCCAGCCTTTGCCACAGATCCTGTAGGTCTTCTAAGCAACTTTAGAGAACTATTCTCTAATGAAATAGAGAATTACATGAATTCTCTGGGGGGTCATGGCAATTTTACTTCATCATTCAAAATCCTCCTTGAAGTGAAGGTTACACTTTTACTGCAACGTCTCACAGAAGATGATGACTATAGGGAACACTTCATAACGTCACCTGCTAGGCTGGTAACTCTTGAGGAGGTGGGTGATCTTATTGATAGTTGGGTGGGTTATATGATTACACGTCTGGAGGATCTCCTTTCAGAAACAGAGGGGAGTGGTTTTATATTATTTAATGTTGATTTCCTCAAAATCGTTATCTGTAATGGTAGTGTAAGGTCAGTTTTGGGGGATTATGTCCCTTATCCCCCCTTTTTAAGGGGCCGACACGAGGTCTTCAACCCAAACCCAAATGGTAACAATGGAACATGCATTATTCAATGCATTGCCGCTTTTCGGGCGTCACAACAAGGATGGAAATGGAAACGTATAGGAAGACTTGTAGAGTCTCACTCTAGGGTTAGGAAAATGGTCAAATACGAGCAATTATCTTTCCCTCTCTCATGGGAGGATATCTCTAAATTGGAAAATAGGAATAAACTCTCCATTTTTTTGTATTCAATTCACAAACATACAGACGGTGCCTATCACGTCTCTCTTTGTCGTCGTGGTAGCAGACAGTACTCAGACATAGTTCCATTATTATTATTGGGGGAGTCTCATGTAAGTCTTATTAAAGACTTAAATAAATTTTTACGGAACTTTACCCGCAGCCACAGGCGAAAGACAGTCTTCTGTAGAAGCTGTCTTTCTGAATATCAAAATTCTAGTGAGCTGTCTCACCATTCTGTTTCCTGCGACATCACGCAGAAAATGATTTATCCCCAGGAGGGGGACACCCTTCATTTTAAAAATACAGGGAAAGGTTACCCCCCCCCCCATCCCATATAGCTTATTTCGATTTTGAGTGCTACCTAAGCACTGAGGATTGTCTAGGTTCTGTTACAGCCATACATAGGCCTATAGCATACAGCTATATAATTGTTGATAGGAACCACTCCGTCATTGATAAATTTACTTATTTTGGGGGGGACAGCGTCACTCATTTCATGGAGCGAGTTGCCACCAAATGGGAAATAATCAGATCCACCCTACCCAAATATGAAATAGACATGTCTCTTGAGGATATGGTTCATTTTAGGAGACAGACTCACTGTCAGTTTTGTCAGGCGGTATTTACACTCACCAATTTCAAGGTTCAACATCATGATCACCTTAGGAAAAAACTCAATTATATTGGAGCTCTATGTAATTACTGCAACCTCCGCCACAAGAATGCTCTAGAGAGTTTAGTCCTAATTGCCCACAATATGTCTTATGACATGGGCTTAATTTTGAGGGAGTTTGCCATGGGTTCAAATATTAAGAGCAATATCCTCATGAGGCAGGGGACTAAATATCTTAAGGTAGAAATAGGCAACCTTAAATTTCTTGATTCACTGGCTTTTATTATGGGCAGTCTTTCGTCCCTAGCAAAAAACCCACATTGATTCAGGCAGCCCCTTAACATTCACTCACTCAATGATAGAAGGTTTACCCGAAGAGAGTCACCACCTACTCTTAAAGGGTAAGCAGTTTTTCCCTTATGAATATGCCACAAAAATCAGCTGCTTTAATGATGCAACACTCCCCCCTATTGAAATGTTTTACAGCTCCCTAAACAAATCATCCATCACTTTGGAAGAATATAGACATTCTAAATTAGTATGGGAGGCTACGGGATGTGAGTCATTAAAGGATTATCTCCTTGTTTATTTAAGGTGTGATGTCGGTTTACTGGCTGACATTTTTACTCACCATAGAGTAATTCTAAATGATATATTTTCCTTAGAGATGACTCACTACTGTAGCCTTCCGGGTTACTCCTATGATTGCTTCTTGAAAAGTAGCAAAATATCGTTGGAGTTAAGTGCAGATGTGACGTTGCACAATCTCATATCACAAAACATACGAGGGGGTTTTACAACTGCAGTTAGGAGTTATGCCAGAGCTAACAACCGCTATGTCAACCCATCTTTTAACCCCCAGGTGGATAGGTCTTCTTTCTTACTATACTTAGACTTCAACTCCCTTTACGGGAGTTGTATGACTAAGAAATTACCCTATGGTGGTCTAAGAAGGTTGTCATCTGATGAGATGAACTCCTTCATTAGCAAAGGGAAGATAATGACAGAACAGCCATTCTCTTCTAACAAAGGGTACTGGCTATTAATTGACACCAAATACATAAGACCTGAAATAGCTAGACTAACAGAGGATCTACCCCTTTGTTTACACCATAGGGGAATAAGTATGGAGGATATCTCACCATTTAGTAGGGGACTTCTGGAAACAAATAACATTACAAACCTCCCTAAAAAAAATATTAAGCTGGTAGGGGATCATCTCCTCAAGAAACATTATTTCATATCTCTACACCTCTTACAGTTATTTATTGAGATAGGTCTTGAAGTAGGGGCTATTCATGCCATTTATGAGTTCCGCCAGTCTGATTTTATGGCAGAATTTGTTAACACCAACGTTAACAATAGAAATGCTTCCACCAGTAACGATAGGAAAACACTCTTCAAATTACTGACGAACAGTGTTTTTGGTAAAACACTACTGAACCCAGCCCGTTATGCCATTGACACCAAACTAGTGACTTCAGCTAGGGTCTTTTTACGAGAGGTGAAGAATCCTCGCTTTAAACGTATGGTGTATTTAGGTGACAATAAATTATTGTCTGTCAGTTCCAGACCATTCATTAAAATTACTCATCCTAATTACATTGGGTTCCAGATTCTTGAGCTAGCAAAATACAGTTTGTACCATTTTTGGTACAGGGTACTTAAGAACCACTATTCAGATAGGGCAGCACTGATATACAGCGATACAGACAGTTTCATCTTCAGTTTAATGACTGAAGATGTCTTTAACGAGATGGGGAAAGAACCCCTTAGATCATGGATCGATACCAGTAACTTCCCTGAAACTCACCTCTTGTATGATCCTTCTAAAAAGGGTGTTTTTGGTCTTTTAAAGTCAGAGGTTTCAGATAGACACATCCTTGAAGTTGTAGCTCTCAAGCCCAAAATGTATAGTTTGCTGTTGCACAACAATTCAAATTCCATTACCGCTAAGGGTATCCCCCGCGCTGTGCAAAGATCTTTAACTCATAGACATTTTAAAGAAACCCTTCACAGCAATGCAGTAGTAAATACTTTCCAATACTACCAAATTAGGAATTTAGGAGGGCAAATGGTCACCACCCATAATACTAAGAGGGGTTTAAGTGCATTTGATGATAAACGCTATTACCTAAATAAATACAAAAGCCTAGGCTATGGCCATCCAGACATACCACCTGACCCCCACCCATCCACCTCAACCCAAGGGGTGACCGCTGGAAGTGAAAGTGATGACGTCATCGAGCCACACGGTGAGGAAGGGCGACACCCTTCCAGTGAGAGTGAACGCTATGACGACAGTAGCCCCCTAGGAAAGGAAGAAGAACCACAACACCTCTTTCTCCCTCTGGATGATGACTCATCGTCATCATCACCCCAGGAGGGGGAGGAAGACCCCACAACAGACCTGTGGGCACGGAGGAAGGGTCTAGTTAGACAATATTATGGGGGGGAATTAGATTACGACTACGTTTAAGCCACTATGTACTTTTGTTAATATATTGTATAAAACAAGTGTTATTTCTTTTCACCCACTTTTATTTTGAGTATATATATATCCTATATAGGTCCGGACATATATGCACATAGTCCTGGAGGGGCCATTCAGACTTGTTCGAATATATATATCCTTAATTAGTCCTATATAATGACGTAGTGTTTAAACGGAGATACCCAGTGTAAGTGAAATATGGCGGGGGGCGCACCGTAGACTACAATTTGAGGTGGGTCTATCTGTCACCCCGCCTCTGATTCCTTTGTCCGATAAGTGGGCCTATCTGGCTCCCCGCCTCTGATTCTATTTGTCTGATAAGTACCCCCCATTGTTTGTTAAGTGCGCCTATCTGGCTCTAATCATACTACTATTAACTACTCTGACAATAAAAAAAAAATTTCTAACGTCTCTGTGGCTCATCTGGGTACTAAGTTTCCACCTGTGTCCCCTTGTTCGTGTTCCACCCGCACTAAAGAGCTTGTCTTTGTCAACCCTGTCAATTCCCCAGAGAATTTTGTAGGTGGTTATCATGTCTCCCCTTACTCTTCTGTTTTCCAGGGATGTGAGGTTCAGTTCCCTTAGCCTTTCCTCGTAACTCATTCCTCTCAGTTCCGGGACTAGTCTGGTGGCATACCTCTGAATCTTCTCTAACTTCGTCTTGTGTTTAACTAGGTATGGACTCCAGGCTGGAGCTGCATAATCCAGGATTGGTCTTACATAAGTGGTATACAGGGTCCTGAACGATTCCTTACACAAGTTTCTAAAGGCAGTTCTTATGTTGGCCAGTCTAGCATATGCCGCTGATGATATCCTTTTGATGTGGGCCTCTGAGGAGAGGTTCGGCGTGATATCGACCCCCAGATCTTTCTCTCTATTTGACTCTTGTAGGATTTCACCTCCCAGATAGTACCTTGTGTTCAGCCTTCTGCTCCCTTCGCCTAATTTCATTACTTTACACTTTCCAGAGTTGAACTTTAGCAGCCATTTTTTAGACCATTCCTCTAGTTTTCCAGGTCGTCCTGTAGTCTCTGTCTATCTTCATCTGTTTTTATTCTTCTCATAATTTTTGCATCGTCTTCAAACATTGAGAGGAATGAGTCTATACCCTCAGGAAGGTCGTTTACAAGTACTAGAAACAGGATGGGCCGAGTACAGAGCCCTGTGGGACTCCTCCGCTGGTGACATCTCGCCACTCTGATGCCTCCCCCTTCACCGTTACTCGCTGTTTCCTTTTGCTTAGATACTTCCTTATCCACTGGAGCACCTTACCTTTTACTCCTGCCTGCTGCTCCAACTTTTGTAACAGCCTTTTGTGAGGTACTGTGTCAAAGGCTTTCTGACTGTCCAAGAAAATGCAGTCTGCCCACCCTTCTCTTTCCTACCTAATTTGTTTTGCTTGGTCATAGAATTCTATTAGGCCTGTGAGGCACTATTTACCATCTCTAAACTCATGCTGGTGGTGTATTACAAAGCTGTTTCCCTCCAGATGCTCTACGAGCCTTTTCCTCACAATCTTCTCCATCACCTTGCATTGTATACAAGTTAGGGAAACTGGCCTGTAGTTCAGTGCCTCTTGCTTGTCACCCTTTTTGTAAATTGGGACTGCATTAGCTGTCTTTCAGCTTTCCGGAAGGTCTCCCGTTCCCAGTGACCTGCTATACACCATAGAGAGTGGCACACTTAGTGCTTCTGCACCTTCTTTTAGAATCCACGGTGAGATTCTATCAGGCCTAACAGCCTTTGACACATTCAGCTCCAACAGATTCCTTTTGACGTCATCACTAGTGAGGTAAATTTCCTCCAAGGTTGTTCGGTTTGCCTCCTCATTTAGTGCAGGGACCTCTCCTTCTCCTATTGTGAAGACCTCCTAGAATCTCCTGTTGAGTTCTTCACCCACCTCTTTATCGTTCTCTGTGTATCTGTTCTCCCTTTCTCTCAGTTTCATCACTTGTTCCTTCACTGCTGTTTTCCTCCTGATGTGGCTGTGGAGCAGTTTTGGTTGGGTCTTAGCTTTACTCGCGATGTCATTTTCATTCTGCCTCTCTGCTTCTCTCCTCACTCTGATGTACTCATTTTTGGCCCTCTGGTATTTCTCCCTGCTCTCTGGTGTTCTGTTGTTCTTGTAGTTTCGCCATGTTCTTTTACTCAATTGCGTCGCTGCTGCACATTCCTGGTTGAACCACGGATTCTTCTGTTGCTTTTCATTTTTCACTTTTTTTACTGGGATAAACCTGTCTGCAGCCTCCTGACACTTCTGAGTGACATAATCCATCATATCCTGTACAGTCTTTTCTCTAAGTTCTTTTTCCCCATGGTATTCCCATTAGGAAGTTCCTGATCACGTCATATTTTCCTCTTTGGTAATTTAGTCTTTTTCCTTCCAATCCCATCCTTGGATAGGTTATCCCTACTTCTACAAGATAGTCAAATATCAGTACACTGTGGTCACTCATTTCTATGGGGGCTTCATATTTGACTTCCCATATTTCTGAGCTACTTAAGGTGAAAATCAGGTCGAGTCTATCTGGTTCGTCATTTCCTCTCATTCTTGTGGGCCCCTTGACATGTTGGCTCAGAAAGTTCCTTGTACTCACTTCGAAAAGTTTAGATCTCCACGTGTCTTCACCTCCATGTGGGTCCCCATTCTCCCAGTCTATCTTTCCATGGTTGAAATCGCCCATGATTAAGAGTCTGGATCCATTCCTGCAAGCAACTGAAGCTGCTCTCTTTATTATGTTAATGGTAGCCATGTTGTTTCTGTCGAACTCTTGTCTAGGTCTTCTGTCATGTAATGGAGGGTTGTAAATGACTGTCACTATTATCTTAGGTGCACCCATTGTCATAGTTCCTGTTATGTAATCTCCGAATCCGTCGCAGCCCGGAATTTCCATATCTTCAAAGCTCCAGTCCTTCCATATCACCAAAGCCACTCTTCCTCCTCCTCTCCCATCTCTCTCTTTCCTTACTATATAAAAGTCCTTTGGAAACACAGCATTTGTTATGACTCCTGACAATTTTGTTTCTGTGAGTCCTATTACATCTGGGTTTTCTTCTTGCACCCTTTCTGCCAGTTCACTTGCTTTGTTGGTAATCCCATCAATGTTTGAGTACATTACCTTGAAGCTCACTTTCCTATGTCCATTTTCACCCACCCTCCCCACTAGTGCAGGAAGGTGTTACATGGGCATTGCTGCTTGGGTAGGCTCACCCTCCTGTGGGGTAATTACCAGGGGTTCTGAGGGAGGTGGGGGTGGGTGGGGGTGAAGGAGGGGCAGGGGGAGGATGGCTTAGAACTGGGGTGGGGGATGGAGGACTTAGTTCGTGTCTGGGCCGTCTTGGGGCAGGAGGAAGACCAGGGGGTGGGAGGGGAGGGGGTACTCGGGGTAGGGAGGGAAGATGGAATTGTTTGGAATGGTGGAGCTCCCCACCTATAGGGTGGTGAGTTGGGATGTTGCAGTCCCCTCTGAGGTTCCCGAGGTGCTGGGTTGGGGTTCCACACTCCCCTCTGAAATTGCTGGGTTGGGGGTTGAGGTTCCCTGGCTCCCTTCCCTCAGCCTGCGCCTTTTCCTTGCATCTGCTGCCTGTATTATCTCTGTCCTGGTCATGTCCCTCTGAAGGAATTCTTGTCTGTAATTTGTTACATATTTCAGTTTGCTCTTTTTTGCTAGTATGTCCTCTTTGATGCACTCGTTTTTTGAGCACTACCTTGATCAACCGGTCTTTGTCTTTGTTGTACCGGCCAATCCGGAAAAACTTTTCTGTCTGTTTCAGCCCCTTCCAGACCTATCTCCTTTAGTGTCCCTGCCACTGCAGCTTTGTCCTTAGACCTCCATTCTTTCCTTGTGGAACCCTCTTGTTCCTTAACACTTATCACTACTACAGCTCTTTTCCTTTCTAGTAACTGGCTCGTGCATCTAGCTGCCTCGTGTGAGGTTACTGCTTTCATTACAACACCCTTGACTGTGGACATCGCTCCTGGGCTCTTCAGCATTTCAGCAAAGGTGGCACCCATTGTAGGGGTCCCTACCATTGCTGTATCTCCTGGTACCTGGGGGTTGGTCCCCTGGGCCTCAGTCTGAGGAGATCCTTTTTTAAGTTTTTTTATCTCCTCTTGCGCTGCCTTTAGTTCATTCTGCAGTTTATTTATGAGTCCTCTCATGTCTTTCAGTTCTTCAGTGATTTCCCTCCATGCGCGAACAGTCATCTCCATGTATGACTCGTCCTGTTCCTCTCCTCCACCTGTGTTCTGTTTTCTTACCATCCTGCTTGATCCCTTTCTTTTCCCCAGCGTTTGTTAGTCTACACTAACCCCAGCGTGTGTATGTGTGTGTGTGTGTGTGTGTGTGTGTGTGTGTGTGTGTGTGTGTGTGTGTGTGTGTGTGTGTGTGTGTGTGTGTGTGTGTGTGTGTGTGTGTGTGTGTGTGTGTGTGTGTGTGTGTGTGTGTGTGCGTGTGTGTGTGTGTGTGTGCGTGCGTGTGGGAGAGGGAGAGAGGAGGAGAGAGGGAGAGAGGGAAAGAAGGAGATATAGAGAGAGAGTGTGGGGAGTAGGAGAGGGGGGGAGGAGTGTATTGGGTTAGTGAGATGGGGGGTAAGCAAGGGGGCGGATTATGAGTGAGGTCTTATCACCTTTCCACGAAAGGTGTTAATCATTTCTAGCCTGACTGGATGTTTGTGTATGTACTCACCTAGTTGTACTTGCGGGGGTTGAGCTCTGGCTCTTTGGTCCCGTCTCTCAACCGTCAATCAACAGGTGTACAGGTTCCTGAGCCTATTGGGCTCTATCATATCTACACTTGAAACTGTGTATGGAGTCAGCCTCCACCACATTACTTCCTAATGCATTCCATTTGTCAACCACTCTGACACTAAAAAAGTTCTTTCTAATATCTCTGTGACTCATTTGGGCACTCAGTTTCCACCTGTGTCCCCTAGTGCGTGTGCCCCTTGTGTTAAATAGCCTGTCTTTATCAACCCTGTTGATTCCCTTGAGAATCTTGAATGTGGTGATCATGTCCCCCCATAACACTTCTGTCTTCCAAGGAAGTGAGGTTCAATTCCCGTAGTCTCTCCTCGTAGCTCATACCTCTTAGCTCGGGTACTAGTCTGGTTGCAAACCTTTGAACCTTTTCCAGTTTAGTCTTATGCCTGACTAGATATAGACTCCATGCTGGAGCCGCATACTCCAGGATTGGTCTGACATATGTGGTATATAATGTTTTGAAAAATTCCTTACACAATTTTCTAAAGGCCGTTCTTATGTTAGCCAACCTGGCATATGCTGCTGATGTTATCCTCTTCATATGAGCTTCAGGAGACAGGTCTGGCGTGATATCAACCCCCAGGTCTTTCTCTCTCTCTGACTCTTGAAGTATCTCATCTCCCTAATGACACCTTGTATCTGGTCTCCTGCTTCCTACCCCTATCTTCATTACATTACATTTGCTTGGGTTAAACTCCTACAGCCATTTGTTCGACCATTCCTGCAACTTGTCCAGGTCTTCTTGAAGCCTCAAGCTGTCCTCCTCTGTCTTAGTCCTTCTCATAATTTTGGCGTCGTCAGCAAACATTGAGCGGAATGAGCCTATACCCTCTGGGAGATCATTTACGTATATCAGAAACAGGGTAGGTCCGAGTACAGAGCCCTGTGGGACTCCACTGGTGACTTCACGCCATTCTGAGGTCTCACCCTTCACTGTAACTCTCTGCTTCCTATTGCTTAGGTACTTCCTTATCCACTGGAGCGCCCTACCAGTTACTCTTGCCTGTTTCTCCAGCTTATGCATCAAACTTTCATGGGGTACTGTGTCAAAGGCTTTCCGACAGTCCAAAAAAATGCAGTCAGCCCATCCTTCTCTTTCTTGCTTAATCTTTGTCACCTAATCGTAGAATTCTATCATGCCTGTAAGGAAAGATTTACCCCCCCTGAACCCATGTTGATGCGTTGTCACGAAGTCTCTTCTCTCCAGATGTGTTACTAAGTTTTTTCTCACAATCTTCTCCATCACCTTGCATGGTATACAAGTTAAAGACACTGGCCTGTAGTTCAGTGCCTCTTGTCTGTCACCCTTTTTGTATATTGGTACTACATTAGCAGTCTTCCATATTTCTGGTAGGTCTCCCGTTTCCAGTGACCTACTATACACTATGGAGAGTGGCAAGCAAAGTGCTCCTGCACACTCTTTCAATACCCATGGTGAGATTCCATCCGGCCCAACAGCTTTTCTCACATCCAGCTCCAATAGGTGCTTCTTGACCTCATCTCTTGTAATTTCGAACCTTTCCAAAGTCACCTGGTTTGCTGCCACTTCTCCTAGCGCCGTGACTTCTCCTTGTTCTATTGTAAAGACCTCCTGGAACCTTTTGTTGAGTTCTTCACACACCTTTTTGTCATTCTCTGTGCACCTGTCCTCGCCCACCCTAAGTTTCATCACCTGTTCCTTCACTGTTGTCTTCCTCCTGATGTGACTGTGTAGTAGCTTTGGTTCGGTCTTGGCTTTATTACCTATATCATTTTCATACCTTTTCTCAGCTGCTCTTCTCACACTGACATACTCGTTCCTGGTTCTCTGGTATCTCTCTCTACTTTCTGGTGTTCTGTTATTACGGAAGATCCTCCATGCCCTTTTGTTCAGCTCCTTTGCTTTCATACATTCCCCATTAAACCACGGATTCTTCCTTTGCTTCTCTGTTTTTTCCTGTCGGTCTGGGACACACCTGCTTACAGCCTCCTGACACTTTTGGGTGACATAGTCCATCATGTCTTGTACGGACTTGGTTCCGAGTTCTGTGTCCCAATGTATATCCCATAGGAATTTATTCATCTCCTCATAGTTTCCCTTTCGGTACGCCAGCCCTTTGGTTCCCAGTTCTTTTTTGGGGGTGATATTTCCTAGCTCAACCAGGTACTCAAAGCTCAATACACTATGATCACTTATTCCCAATGGGGGCTTCCAACTTAACTTCCCTTATATCCGACTCATTTAGGGTAAATATCAGATCAAGCAAGGCTGGTTCATCCCCTCCTCTCATTCTTATCGGTCGCCTTGACGTGTTGACTTAGAAAGTTACTTGTTGCCACATCCAGCAGCTTAGCTCTCCATGTGTCTGGGCCTCCATGTGGGTCTCTGTTCCCCAATCTATCTTCCCATGGTTGAAGTCTCTCATGATTAGTAGTCTGGATTCTGGTCCTGCTAGCCACAGAAGCTGCTCTCTCTATTATATTGATGGTGGCCAAGTTGTTTCTATCATATTCCTGTCTGGGTCTTCTGTCATTCGGTGGGGGGTTATATATGACTACTACTTATAATTTTCTGTCCTCCAGTTGCTATGGTGCCTGATATGTAGTCACTGAAACCTTCACAGTTCTGAATTACCATCTCTTCGAAACTCCAACCTTCTCTTAGTAGCAAAGCTACACCACCTCCTCCTCTCCCTTCTCTCTCTTTCCTCACTACATAGTAGCCCTGTGGAAACACTGCGTTTGTTATAGCTTTCGTTAGCTTTGTTTCTGTGAGTGCTATTATGTCCTGGGTTTTCTTCTAGTGCCCATTCTCCGAGTTCACTTGTTTTATTTGTAATCCCATCTATGTTAGTGTACATTGCCTTGAAGCTCCCTTTCTTCTGTTCATTTTCTTGTCCCTTTCTTGGCGATCATTCTGCTGGTGTGGGAAGCTGTTCCGTGGGTGAGAAGATCTGTGAGGTGGTTTGCAGGGTCTCAGAGGATTTTGGGTGGGGGGTTGGTGGTTTAAGGGAAGGGGGGACAGGTAGGGTGTGTGTTAAGGAGATAGGGGGGACATGGAGGATATGGGGTGAGGGGAGATGCGGGATAGGAAGGGTATGGGATGAAAGGGGAGGGGAGACAGGGGGGGAAAGGTGGGAGGGGGGACATGATGGGAATGTGGAAGGGGTGACAGGGTCAGAATGGGGGGGGGGGGGAGGGAGGGATGGGTGGGGGCAGGTAGGGTGAGGGGAAGGGAGGGTTTCTATGCAGAGGGGGGTGGTGTTGCCCTCCCCTCTGGTGTTTGCTGGGATGCTGGTTTTGGGTTCCCCTCTTGTCTTTGGGACTGTTGTGTTGGGGGCTGTGATTTCCTGGTTTGCTCGTCTCTCCCTGCGCTTCCTCCTTGCCTCTGCTACCCTGACTCTCTCCTCCTTCGTCCTGTCCCTCTGCAGGAATACTTTTTTGTATCCCTCCACATGCTGCAAACGACTCTTCCTTTCAAGAATATCCTCCTTCGTGGTTTCGTTTGTAAACACCACCTTTACAAGTCGGTTTCTGTACTTGTTGTACCAGCCCAACCTGAAAACCTTCTCAATGTTTTGTTCAGCCCCTTCCATCTGTAACCCCTTCAGTAGCCCATGTACTGCCTCTCTATCCTTGCTATTCCATTCTTGCCTGTTGGATCCTTCCTGTTCTTTGATGCCTATAACTACCACTGATCTTTTTCTCTCCAGCAGCTGAGTGGTGCACCTTGCTGCTTCCTGTGAGGTAGCAGCTTTCATGGCTACCTCCCTCACTGTGGCCATTGCTTCTGAGCTCTTTTTCAGTATGTCCGCAAATGTTTCAGGTACAGAGGCAATTTCCTTCCAATGTAACATTCCCACCTTCCCTTTGGATGATAATCTGATGATCAGTCTCTTTATTTTTCTCTGTGAGGGATTTGATCTCCTCCCTTGCTGATGTCAGCTCACTTTGCAGATTGTTAATTGTAATCCTCATTTCCTGCATCTCCCTCCTGAATTCCTCCAGAACTTGGGTTAACATTTCCTTCGTTTGGTCACTCTGGCTGTCCTGTTGCGTCCTCCTGCCATTTTGCCCCTTGTCAAGAGACAGAGCAAGAGAGAGAGAGAGAGAGCAATAGAGCAAGAGAGAGAGCTAGAGAGAGCAAGAGAGCAAGAGAGAGAGAGAGAGAGAGAGAGAGAGAGAGAGAGAGAGAGAGAGAGAGAGAGAGAGGAGAGAGAGAGAGAGAGAGAGAGAGAGAGAGAGAGATACAGAGAGAGATACAGAGAGAGAGAACATGTGTGTGCATGTGTGCACGTGGGATGGGGGTTGTCTGCAGATTACGGCAGGTAAGAGAGAGGGTAAGAGAAGGGGTAAGAGAAGGGCGTGGATTATGAGTGAGGATTTTATCCCCTTTCCACAAATGGTGTTAATCCCTCTAGCCTGACTGGACGTATGTGTGAGTGCGTGCGTGTACGTGTGTTTGTTTTGCGTGTGGGTGCGTGTGTGCTTGCAACGTATGTATGCGTGCGTGTGTGTGCGTGCGTGTGTTACGGGGGTCCCGTAAAATGTCAACCGCTACCCAAATTGAGCCACTTTGATATTTTAAATGTGTGTGCTTAAACACACGTTTATCCCACACACAGAACAAACACTTCTACCCAAAATGAGCCACTTTGAGATTTTTTAAAATATATATGCTATCCTGAACAAGAATTTGATAATATTTTACCTCGCACTGTACACCTGATTCAATGACCAGAGAGTGGGTACATGCCAGTCTTCCTTTCCGCTCACATAACTAGATGAGTAATGATGATGTATGGTTGACGGTGCTCCGTCGTCGCCTTCCACTTGGCTGATTCACTAAGTGCTAGTAGATTGATGATGGCGGTTCTTCTGTCTACACAAAGCTCTGGAGTCAGTCACTGTATCGTTGTGTTACAATTTACTAATTTACTTTACCACTGATCAAAGTCACCACCCAAAAAACACAATCATGGTAGTTCCACTGGCGGGTCGTCTCACCTGGCCGTCAGGTCAGGTCGCTCCACCCGGTCCTCCACACTATGCACCGGTGATGCCACTAGCTCCACTTTGGTTTCTTCGCACTATCGCTAGCGATATGACTATGCTATGTAGCACCTTGCTAGCTACACACTGCGAGACATACACACACTGTGTGTGTGTGTGTGTGTGTGTGTGTGTGTGTGTGTTTGTTTTTGCGTGTGCGTGCGTGTCTGCTTGCAAACGTACCTGTGAGTGCGTGCGTTCGTGCGTGTGTGCGTGCGTGCGTGTGTTACGGGGGTCCCTTAAATGTCAACTTCTACCCAAAATGAGCCACTATGAGATTTTAAATGTACATGATATACTGAACAAGAATTTGATAATATTTTACCTCACTCTTTACACCTGAAGAGTTGACCAGAGAGGGGTACCTACCAGTCAGCCTCCCGCTCACACAACCAGGTGAATAATTACGATAGCTGGATGACGAAGTGATCCCACGTCGCCTCCCACTACACATAAGGGGCATAACTGGCCGACCCCTCACAGTGTTCAAGAGAGAACTGGATAAGCACCTCCAAAGGATACCTGATCAACCAGGCTGTGACTCGTACGTCAGGCTGCAAACAGCCGCGTCCAACAGCCTGGTTGATCAGTCCGGCAACCAGGAGGCCTGGTCGACGACCGGGCCGCGGGGACGCTAAGCCCCGGAAGCACCTCAAGGTAACCTCAAGGTATCCAACACAAATCTCTGGAGTCAGTCACTGTATCGGTGTGTCTGTTGTGTTACAGTTCACCAATTTACTGTACCACTGATCACTTGACCCAATATGTAAACAAAGCCTCGTCGGCCCTCCCACGTGGCCTGTCTGGTGAATTCACTGCTTAACACAAAGTTCTAGCGATAGCATTGTAATTTTCTTTCCTATTCGCGGAGGTTATACACTCTGTGATACCCCTAGATCTGTGATCTGTCACTGTAGCCCTAATAAACCCAAAAATATTGGCGTTTAACGTAGCGCGTGACCCCCGCTACCCTCCCTTCATGGCTGGCTCGATTCGAATGTATGTGTGTACTCACCTAGTTGTGTTTGCGGGGGTTGAGCTCTGGCTCTTTGGTCCCACCTCTCAACTGTCAATCAACAGGTGTACAGGTTCCTGAGCCTATTGGGTTCTATCATATCTACACTTGAAACTGTGTATGGAGTCAGCCTCCACCACATCACTTCCTAATGCATTCCATTTGTCAACCACTCTAACACTAAAAAAGTTCTTTCTAATATCTCTGTGGCTCATTTGGGCACTCAGTTTCCACCTGTGTCCCCTAGTGCGTTAAATAGCCTGTCTTTTTATAGCCTATTGATTCCCTTGAGAATCTTGAATGTGGTGATCATGTCCCCCCTAACTCTTCTGTCTTCCAACGAAGTGAGGTTTAATTCCCGTAGTCTCTCCTCGTAGTTCATACCTCTCAGCTCGGGTACTAGTCTGGTGGCAAACCTTTGAACCTTTTCCAGTTTAGTCTTATGCTTGACTAGATATGGACTCCATGCTGGAGCCACATACTCCAGGTCTGACATATGTGGTATATAATATTCTGAAAGATTCCGTACACAAGTTTCTAAAGGCCGTTCTTATGTTAGCTAACCTGACATATGCTGCTGATGTTATTCTCATGATATGAGCTTCAGGGGACAGGTCTGGCGTGATATCAACCCCCAGGTCTTTCTCTCTCTCTGACTCTTGAAGTATTCCATCTCCCAAATGATATGTTGTATCTGGTCTCCTGCTTCCTACCCCTATCTTCATTACATTACATTTGCTAGGGTTAAACTCTAACAACCATTTGTTCGACCATTCCTGCAGCTTGTCCAGGTCTTCTTGAAGCCTCAAGCTGTCCTCCTCTTTCTTAATCCGTCTCATAATTTTGACGTCGTCAGCAAACATTGAGAGGAATGAGTCTATACCCTTTGGTAGATCATTTACGTATATCAGAAACAGGATAGGTCCGAGTACAGAGCCCTGTGGGACTCCACTGTTAACTTCACGCCAATCTGAGGTCTCACCCCTCATTGTAACTCTCTGCTTCCTATTGCTTAGGTACTCCCTCATCCACTGGAGCGCCCTACCAGTCACTCCTGCCTGTTTCTTCAGCTTATGCATCAACCGTTTATGGGGTACTGTGTCAAAGGCTTCCGACAGTCTAAAAAAATGCAGTTCGCCTATCCTTCTCTTTCTTGCTTAATCTTTGTCACCTGATCATAGAATTCTATTAAGCCTGTAAGGCAAGATTTACCCTCCCTGAACATAGGGTGATGTGTTGTCACGAAGTCGCTTCTCTCCAGATGTGTTACTTGGTTTTTCTCACAATCTTCTCCATCACCTTGAATGGTATACAAGTTACGGACATAGGCCTGTAGTTCAGTGCCTCATGTCTGTCACCCTTTTTGTATATTGGGACTGCATTAGCAGTCTTCCATATTTCTGGTAGGTCTCCCGTTTCCAGTGACCTACTATACACTATGGTGAGTGGCAAGCAAAGTGCTCCTGCACACTCTTTCAACACCCATGGTGAGATTCCATCCGGCCCAACAGCTTTTCTCACGTCCAGCTCCAATAGGTGCTTCTTGACCTCATCTCTTGTAATTTCGAACCTTTCCAAGGTCGCCTGGTTTGCTGCCACCTCTCCTAGCGCCGTGACTTCTCCCTGTTCTATTGTAAAGATCTCCTGGAACTTTTTGTTGAGTTCTTCACACACCTCTTTGTCATTCTCATTGTACCTGTCCTCCCCGTCCTAAGTTTCATCACCTGTTCCTTCACTGTTGTCTTCCTCCTGATGTGACTATGTAGTAGCTTTGGTTCGGTCTTGGCTTATTGCTATATCATTTTCATACTTTTCTTAGCTGCTCTTCTCACACTAACATACTCGTTCCTGGTTCTCTGGTATCTCTCTCTGCTTTCTGGTGTTCTGTTATTACGGAAGTTCGTCCATGACCTTTTGTTCAGCTCCTTTGCGTTCTTGCATTCCATATTAAACCACGGATTCTTCTTTTGCTTCTCTGTTTTTTTCCTGTCCGGCTGGGACAAACATGCTTACAGCCTGTCGGAAAATCCGACACCATTTAATATATCATACAGACAGATAATAATTGCTGCTGTATTACCAACAAGTTACCCATAGAAAACGTAACTTGTAGTGGAATTACCATCTAAAGAAAACGGGATATCATCACCACATACTATTATATTCTCCACCTATTATGGTGGGAATTATTCTTAAATACATTAGTCTTTGGACTTTACCATCATAAAAACATCTTATATAAATTAACTTAATTATCAATATTAAAGTAGAGTAAATGTGACCCTTCTATCACTTTCTGAAATCTGGACAATGTAAGCCAGGCGTCAGTGGGGAAGGAGGGCAGCCATTGTTGTGTCACCTCCGAGACGTGTGGAGCAAATTCGGCTCCTATCATATCTGGACAATGTCGGCCAGTAGCGTCAATAGTATGGAGTGTTAGACATTGCCATTGTTTATACTAGACCAGAGGTGCAGGGAGCAATTCGGCTCCTGTTAATTTTACTTGGACGAAGTGTTATGGAAACCAAAGGTGTACCATTATCACACGCTGTCAACAAATTCAAGTTAAGTGTCTTTCCGAAACCCGTATATCTATCATTAGTGGCCATTAATGTCATTGGGTAGGGTGGACTGGTTAGATCACGAAATCGCCTCAAACTAAAGGTAATTAAGCCAGGTCTTTATTGTTCCATGTACAGTATTTTCTCTGACATAGCTTGTCATTTATAGGATTCTGGCTTTACAGCTAGCGCCCTTTTAACAGGTGAAGACGAGGAAGGCTTTGTGCATCAGTTACCTGGGTGATGGAAGCTACCTCAAAGAGGATAATTTGGTGTCTACACCCTAGTTATACCTGGTGGACTAAAGCTTGCTGTACAAATAAGATAAGGAACCTTTTCAATGTATGTAGTCTAATTCTGTAGTTTGATTGGCTGCATATATATTCAATTAATATAAACCCCCCCTAATGTGTAGAGGATCGATTTGTGAGATTATGAGATTATTGCAGAAATACAGTCCACTTATCATTATACAAATTGCTATCGAAGTATATAAATTAACGTAAATATATATTCATATAAATTAAATAAATATAAATCTCACAGGTCGGTTCCCACATTATTTGGTCATCTTCGAACCGGATGACGGATTATTTGATTCTTTGAACCCACATTTGGTCATCTTAGTACCGGATGAACCAGTTAACCAGTGGATTCATTAAATATACTAGTGCAGTGTTATTTAAACAAAGCCAGCAGTCAATGACGGCGGCGTTGACTCGTGCGAGTTCACGAGCCCCGCTCAGTTCAGATCAGCTTCGTCAGCGGTTTCATGTACACCCACAGATTTGGTGGCGTGTTATTCTGTGAAATGACAGCGCTAATATTGAAGCCAGCCAAATTAGTGACTGTGTCTTCGCGATATTGTTCACGGATTTCGTGGTGTTAAATTTCGCGAGAGATTATCTACGAATTTTGTGGACTTTATTTCGCGAGGTCACTAATAATATTTAATACTTCTAGATAATATTAGAAGTTTCATAGAGGCTAATTAAGAGGCTATTATCAATAATTGTGTATATTATTTCTCCAAATAGAGAATTATTTAATATAAATTGCACTAGTGATCACAGTATAATATTTACTAATTGCCAACCCACAACCGGGTAGGATATTAACCATTGACTAGTTGAACTATTATCGTTCATCCTAGTCCCATTATTACCATAGTCAGTTGTACTATATTCAACCTAACACCATTAATGAATGGTGCAGACCCTATTTTGGGTGTAATTTTTAACAACTCGAGTTGAGTTGTGTATATAATAAATTACTTATGATCATTGCACCTTTGAGTGATTAATTAGTGTCTCTACCATCCTAGGGTGATATAGAAGAGCTAACCTAAAGGTACTTCCAGTGACACTGGTTTATCACTCAAATCATTAGTGTGTATGATTGTATATATATAATGTGTATTAATTTTAAGTGCTAACCTCTAGTAGAGGTAGGATTATTGCCTAGTGAGTGCAGAATTTTACCCTAGGCTACCATCAGTGCTTGTTCAGTATTATGAGCAGCCCAAGTACAAGCCCCACAAGGCTTCACCAACTAGCCAGTATGGATAATGCAGGGAGAATGAAAAGAACCCTTGCAGGTCTTAAAGGCCACTTAACAAGACAGATCAAGAAATGTGAAGATTTGTCACAACAATCTCCAGTTGATTATGCTGACCTGGAAAGCTATTATCAAGCAGCTGCAGGTAAATTTGAGCAAATCAAATGTCAAATAGCAACATATGTGGCTGAACTTGCCAACACCAATTTATCAGAAACAGAAATAGACGACATTATGGTTGATCTTGCGAATTATGAAGATCACACTCAGGCCACGTTACAGCCTTATGTCAAATTAATTGCCCAGAACAAGGCAACAGCAGCAACAACAACAGTTGCATCTAATACGAGTCAAGCAGAAGCTCGACTCCCTCCAATTAATTTACCCACTTTCTCAGGAAAAGATGAGGAAGATTGGGACGAATTTTGAAACAAATTCGTTGACCTTGTAGACTCAAAACAATCTTTACCAAAGAGTAGTAAATTCTCTTATTTGCAAGGCCAATTATCAGGTGAGGCTAAAACAGTAGTATCCCATCTGAGATTAACTAATGACGGCTATGATCTGGCAGTAAAACTCCTCAAGGATAATTATGCTGATCCAGAAGTAAGAACATCACATTTAGTTCATGAGCAGTTGCATTTACCCCCAACGGAGGCTTCAGCTGATTCACTCCAAATCTTCAAGCTGGAGGTAGAATCATTGATCAATGCCCTCAGCCTGACAGCAGATACAAACGGGGCTGAGTGGGTCTTGAAAATAATTGTCCAGGAGAAAATACCTAGGGACATATTGAGACAAATGAGTGCTCATTACAATAAAAGCATCTTATCCATGAGTGAAATATCTGAAGGTTTAAAGTCAGTAGTTCATCAATTACGAACACATAACAAATTAAAACCACCAAGTAAACCCTCAGAAACCAATAATAGTAAACCACAGAGTACCAAAGGTACTCCAAATCAATCTAGACAATATAATTCAACACCAAAGTGGAACAGTAGCAGTGTGGGCGTATATGCAGTGGGATTCTCCAAGCCTATAGTTACTGTGTCACCCAAGAACGTGACACCAAAGGGTACTGGAAGCTATGGAACATGTTTGTTCTGCAATGAGAAACATTCAATGTACCACTGCTCTAATTATCCTGATAGTGACGCCCGTGTTGAGCGACTCAAAGATTTGCAACATTGCACGAGGTGCCTCAGGAAACATAACATCAACGACTGTGATACCCAATTACACACCTGTAATAGGTGTAACAAAGGTCAGCACCATGCAGCATTGTGCAAAGACACCAAAACAACGTCTCCAAACCCCAAGGTGGAAGATAGCATTCCCACCTCAGTACAGTACTGCAAGGTGCAACCAACAAAGAGTGTCCAATCGGCAAAGTCTAAAGGTAATACGACTTTGCCTACTGCCCAAATTACCATCCTGAATAAGAAGGCCAAGGTCCATACCCGTGGGTTGTTTGACCAAGGATCCCAGAGAACATTTATCACTAAAAAGTTGGCAGATGAATTACAATTAAGGCCTGTAGCCCAGATGTCATTCAACATCTCAGGGTTTGTAACAGATGCAGGACCTCAAGTCTACCAGGTGGTACAACCATCAGTACGTTTAGGCAGGTACGTGTGTCGAGTACAAGCCATTGTGGTGGACAAAATACCAGTAGACCTACAAGTTCAAAGTCTGAGAGCAACAGCCAAATTCCTGAGAAATAGAGGAATAAAATTGGCAGATAATATTAAGTCTGATCACCTCACCGACTTCGGTCTCCTTGTAGGGACAGACTATTGTCATCGATTCATCGGTAGCCCTACTAAATATCAGGGTATAACCATGTTAAACTCTGCAGGAGGTAAATTACTCTCAGGCCCAGTATCAAGCCTGAGGAGACCTATGCCTGGAGATAAACAATACCAGTAGAAATCTAAATTTGTCAGCTGATTATATTTCTCCAGTAGCATTATACTAAGGAGATTACAGCTGACTATACCAACAGAGGTTGATGTTAGTATCATCATTTAGAGCTGAAGATGAGTTCATGAGGCCTCAGTGGCAAATCAGTGAACAGTAGCCTAAAACAGCTACAAGTCACTGCGACCAATGTCACTGAACCCACTGCAGTCTCAGAACCATACTTTACTTTAATGATGAGCTATTAACTATGAGCTACTTCTGAATCAATTAACTAAATTAAACCCAATAAATCTGATGACTGATTTGATACATTTATTATTTAATCAAGATGTATTCCATGGGCCTCAGTGTTTATATATCAGTGACCAGTTACCTGAACAAACTTCAAGTTATATCTAATGTCACTGATCTCACTGCAGTCCCTGAATCATACTTGACTGTAGTACTTGATCACATCCAGTCTTCTGGGTTAAATAATATGTAATTAGGCTTGAATATTAGCCTTTCAAGAGTTGACAGGGAAATGAAATCGCATTAGACTTCTAACCCCTGCAACTCTAGTACGGGACATCCGTCCTGTATGAACAGACGCACAAATGTGTGATTACTAACTACTAACATCAAATTAATCTAATAATTCGAAAGAGGAGTATCGGTGTTCGTCTGTTCTAAAGAGGACTTCGACCCGTGAGCAGCCCCTGGGGAATTATGTCGGAAAATCCGACACCATTTAATATATCATACAGACAGATAATAGTTGCTGCTGTATTACCAACAAGTTACCCATAGAAAACGGAACTTGTAGTGGAATTACCGACTAAAGAAAACGGGATATCATCACCACATACTATTATATTCTCCACCTATTATGGTGGGAATTATTCTTAAATACATTAGTCTTTGGACTTTACCATCATAAAAACATCTTATATAAATTAACTTAATTATCAATATTAAAGTAGAGTAAATGTGACCCTTCTATCACTTTCTGAAATCTGGACAATGTAAGCCAGGCGTCAGTGGGGAAGGAGGGCAGCCATTGTTGTGTCACCTCCGAGACGTGTGGAGCAAATTCGGCTCCTATCATATCTGGACAATGTCGGCCAGTAGCGTCAATAGTATGGAGGGTTAGACATTGCCATTGTTTATACTAGACCAGAGGCGCAGGGAGAAATTCGGCTCCTGTTAATTTTACTTGGACAAAGTGTTATGGAAACCAAAGGTGTACCATTATCACACGCTGTCAACAAATTCAAGTTAAGTGTCTTTCCGAAACCCGTATATCTATCATTAGTGGCCATTAATGTCATTGGGTAGGGTGGACCGGTTAGATCACGAAATCGCCTCAAACTAAAGGTAATTGAGCCAGGTATTTATTGTTCCATGTACAGTATTTTCTCTGACATAGCTTGTCATATATAGGATTCTGGCTTTACAGCTGGCGCCCTTTTAACAGGTGAAGACGAGGAAGGCTTTGTGCATCAGTTACCTGGGTGATGGAAGCTACCTCAAAGAGGATAATTTGGTGTCTACACCCTAGTTATACCTGGTGGACTAAAGCTTGCTGTACAAATAAGATAAGGAACCTTTTCAATGTATGTAGTCTAATTCTGTAGTTTGATTGGCTGCATATATATTCAATTAATATAACCCCCCCCCCCCTAATGTGTAGAGGATCGATTTGTGAGATTATGAGATTATTGCAGAAATACAGTCCACTTATCATTATACAAATTGCTATCGAAGTATATAAATTAACGTAAATATATATTCATATAAATTCATGAAGGTTCTTCTGAAGTATGAATGAAGGAATACATTTTCAGAAGGATTCCTTCTGAAGATGTATTTAATACACGAAAGTACTTAAGGAAATTCCTGTTTCATTTTCCTCCGTGGTCTGACATTGTCATATATATATATATATATATATATATATATATATATATATATATATATATATATATATATATATATATATTATACGGGCTACTGGGGAGGGAGGACGTGTGGAGGAGGCTCTGTTGTTTACTGAGCCATTACCTAGGGACATCCTGACGTCACCGTGCCTAGCCTTCACAGAGTGCTGTGTGAATGTCCTGGGAAGGTGCAGGAGTGGCGGAAGGTGCCCAGAGTGTACCATCTCAACAAAAACGGATCAAACAGGTGGGTGTGCAGTGTATGGAATACAACAGCAGTGAGGGCCACGCTGGCGCCCTCTAGGCCTCCCAGGCTAAGGTGTGGGGGAGGAGGGGGTGTTGTTGTTCGGTCGGGCGAGAGGGGGGGTCACCCATGTGCCACCCAGTGTTTATAGAAATACGTTTGGGAAAGAAAAATTAAAATATAAACCAGCAATCATGGTCAGAGCTAATAGAGCTCACAGTGTGTCGGATTACAAGTGTATGATTCATTCACCATTGTGTAGTGATATACAAGAAAATTATACCAGTGTTTAAGTGTCACCCAGACCCCCCCTCAAGCTGAGCGAGGCCCGGTCAACCCCCACCTCCTCCCCGCCCGCCGGCCTGACCGCACCACAGTACCTCCTGCCATCCCACCACCCAGCCCACCCTGCACCTGGGTGTCTCCCACCCACCTATTCACCGCCCACACAGTGCTTGTGGCAGGGATGTGCTACCCTCCATGCACCCAGATATGGCACAGGTCACAGCAGGCATTCAGGTTCCTCCCAAAAGGGAGACACAAGTACTCATAGGAGTGGTGAGTGTGAGGGACAGCTAGCCACCCCTCCTGCCACCACCCGTGTCCACCCCTGCCGCCACCTCTCCTGTCATCCCTCCCACGCCGGCCGCCCGGGGGATGGAGGGGACTCCACCAACTAACCAGGAACCCCTCAGCCAAGAACAGGGTCCTGGGAACAGTGCACCCAGACGTGCAACCAGAGGACCCAGACTCAGAGGAACGTGTCGGGTGTGTGACGAATCACACAGCCTTAGAAACGATGGAACCCTACGTCAACACAACGGGTGTGAGGGTTCATGGACGGAACCTGTAGAGAGAGAAGCCCCACAGGTCCCCCCGGCACCCCCACACATCCCAGTAAACTTCATGTCATCAGATGACCTCCTGGGGGCCATCAAAGCATCCACCACCAGAACTCTTCCCCACATTCCTAAAGCAGCGCACCCATTTGCAGCAGGGAAATATACAGACCTTTTAAGGAAAGTAAATGAACGGTCTGAAAATCTTAATGCTGCAGCCACCATCAAAGCATGGCATAATTTGCTCCTGTTTGGCAATATTTGCTTAGGCGTACCTGCAAGAGGAGGCAAGTCACTAGCCTCATCAGTCACTAGGGCAATAAATAATTTCCCCAGAGCTGACAACTTGATCCCCATCCCTCCTCAACGCAAAAACCGTCGTGCAGACCCAAGAGTTTCAATGACAATTTTAAACTAGGAACACAATTGACCAAAAAAATTGAAGAGCGCAACACAGTAGGGGCAATTAGGTTAATTACCAGCGAAGACACAATCGCCCCTAGAAATACCGCTACCGCCAACTCGCTGAGAGAGAAGCACCCTCCTAGAGTACCATGGGAACCCACTGCTCAGGACACAAATGTCCCAGACATGGGACCTCTATTCCTCCAAGCGTCAGAGGTATACAAAGCCATCATGTCATTTCCGCCAGGCTCGGCAGGGGGGTACACTGGAGTAAGACCTCAGCACCTCAAGGAGATGGTAAACCCAGTTCTCGGAGAAGTTGCCGAGACACTATTGTCAGAGGTCACGAAGTTTGTCAACGACTGCCTCTCTGGGTTGATCCCAGATACAATTAAACCCTTTTTCTTTGGAGCATCCCTTTGTGCCCTTAAGAAGAAAGATGGTGGAGTCAGACCCATTGCCGTGGGTAACACACTTCGGCGCCTTGTTGCTAGGGCAGCTGTCAGAAAAATTAGCATAGACGCTGCGACGATGCTTCGACCCCATCAACTAGGTTTTGGTGTCCCCCATGGCTGTGAAGCAGCAGCTCATGCAGCACGAGCCTATATCAAGCACCTCCCAGAAAATAAGGCATTAATTAAATTAGACTTTAAAAATGCCTTCAACCAGGTAAAAAGGGATGTGGTACTGGAAGCAGTTCGAACCAGCTTTCCTTCTCTACTCCCCTTCGTCTCAGCAGGGTAGAGTAGGGAATCGATGCTGCTGTTTGGGGAACATGAAGTTGTTTCTGCAGAAGGTGTCCAGCAGGGAGACCCACTTGCCCCTTTTCTTTTTTGCATGGCTGTTAAAGAGGTCACAAGCAGGTTGACCAGCGAACTCAACATCTGGTTCCTTGACGATGGCACCCTGGCAGGGACACAGGAGTCCCTGCTAGAAGATCTACAGCTGGTGACATCTAAGGGAGAGGAGTTAGGACTCACCCTAAACCCATTAAAGTGTGAAATCATCTCATCTAGCCAACCAACCATAGATGCAGTGCGAACTATATTGCCAGGAGCCCAAGTGATCGCTCCCACCGACAGTGTGCTGCTAGGGGCACCTCTGGGCTCGAGCGCCATTGAGGTAGTCCTCGAAGAAAAGCTGAACGACCTGAGGAGGATGGAGGGAAGAATAGGGGCTTTGGACGCCCACGATGCTTTGTACCTTCTCACAAGGTGCCTGGCTTTGCCCAGACTGACCTATTTCCTAAGGTGTGCTCCCTCCTTCGACAGCCCAAAATTAACAGAATTAACAGAGGCGGGGCGGCCACCTTCTGGGAGACCCAGAAAACTAACAGCGACGTATGCGACGGCTGATAGCTTCACAGTGATGACGTAGTGGCTGGGCCAATCCTCCGGAGGGAATCAGTCTGACATGACACGTCAAGGTGGGCGGATGTGTGAAAGTTGATCCTGTCAATCTGACAGTAACACGCCACTCCCGTGGATCTTACACGTCACCCGTAGTCTGCAAGTACGCCAGATGTCTTCCTTCATTCCATGTGTGGACCGAAGAGGGAATTGACGGAATATTGAGCATCAAGTGCTCCAGGATCGGGTGCTGTGCAGGTGAAGTCTAGGCAGTATCGTCTGGGACGTCTGATAGCTTCACAGTGACGATGTAGCAGCTGGGCCAATCCACTGGGAAGCAGTGAAGAAGACACTAATCGGGAATCCAAACGACTGCAGCCGAGACGTAGGCAGGCAGCTGTAGCTGGGAGGAGAAGTTGACAGCCGGGAGACCGACTCCAACCCTACGAGAAGTCGAGGAGGAGCACGGACCTGCAGTGAAAAGGTACAGAGACGACGCGCTTATGGTGAGACATTGATTGAGTTCCTGGAGGACACGACAGGGTGTGTGTGGGGGCATTCCCTACATGAGGCAGGAGCCAGGACCAGGAGCTACAACTCAACTCTCACCGGAGGATAGATGGAAGTAGGTGATTCTAGTTTCCCTCCCAAATCCCCTTTAGTCAAGCTATATTATTTAGCCAGAGTATTTTGTATGTCGTGAGCAAGGCTCACCTATGTCACAGTAAGGCACCAGGGTGCAGAGTGGGACTACATAGAGTACCCATGATATTTTATGATTATTATTGGTGTGTGCAGGCACCAGGAGTAATTGATGAATTTACTGTGTTGATAATGTCTTTCATGAGACTTTAATATGATCATTTAGTGAGAGAATATATATATAAATATGCCAGTATTTGGAGTTAGGCTTGTGCCCAGTAACTATTTTATTACCATTATTGATGTCTATGATTCCTCCATATATATATATATATATATATATATATATATATATATATATATATATATATATATATATATATATATATATATATATATATATATATATATAAGTCTATGCTTGTGTATGAATAATCATTCATGTGTGCAGTAATTAATTGTGTTATCGCCCACGAAAGGAATTACTGAGAACTCCAGTAATATATACTTGCATACGTTATCATTAAATGAGTGGCAGTGTGTTATACCATGATAGTGAGTTATTGTGTCCATTTATATAGAAATGTTTGATTGAGCTCAAGATCAGTGCAGTGAAGTATTTACGTGCTATTGTCGCAAATATTGTGTGTTGGAACTTCTAGTGATCTTTGAGAACTTAAGAAAACAGGCGCTTTACGCCACAAGCAAACAAATACACGAACATTCGCGGTGGGAGTCGCCCAGCTGATTTTGACATTGACGTGAGGGGGAGCGTTGCCGCCTTGGCGAGTTCATGATTATATGTGGGAACGAGCGACTTCCGCCTGAAACAGCTGTTTACTTATTGATATAATCTTGTGATGTCTTTGAATGAGTTTTAAGTAAAATACAAAGTACATTGGTGTTTACATCATCCCCTCCATATTTCTGTGGCTATATAATACCTGAAAGCAGATAGTGATAGAAGTAAATACCTGCCTGATATCAGACATATTGAGTGTGCTCTTGCCACTGTTACCACAATTCAACAAAAACCACTGACGTGTTACTGGACACCGGAAACACCAGTTGGCGACCTTGTGGTTAGTAGTAGAGCCCTATGCCGGGGCGGGCGCACAATAGTTGAGAGAACAAGTTGTGCTCCAACTCTTTCTCGATCAGAGGCCGGTTGGGATTGACTGGTGGCACGGGCATGAATAGAATAGCTCCTGGCGTACAGTGGCGCCGCGAGGATTAGAGTGAAGACCCGCAGGGCTACGGTGAGTGACCTTGAGTATACTGTTACTCGCCCCTCTCTTAATGAGGTGAACCCCAACATTGGCGACCTTGCCAGGATTAAGTACTTATTCTGTGCTCACCGATAAACCCCGACAATATATATATATATACATATATATATATATATATATATATATATATATATATATATATATATATATATATATATATATATATATATATATATATATATATATATATATATATATATATATATATATATATATACATACATATGCAACAATGATCACAAAAACACTGATCCAAGTATGCAGAATAACCACATGTGAAAAATAGAAAATGCTTAACGCGTTTTCGGCTAATTCGCCTTCATCAGAGCAAAGTAGAATGAAGATAAGATTGATTGATTGATAAAGATTAAGCCACCCAAGAGGTGGCACGGGCATGAATAGCCCGTAAGTGGTACAATTTTTTTTTCTCAGTATTCTGAGGTTGCATTTTAACCATCAAGCTTTTATCGTGGGGGAGGATACTGCTTCACAGTCTTTATGAGGGTGTCCAGCTGCTGGACACCTTTGTTGACCAGGAGATTGGCTGTGTTGATGGCTTCAGGGTGGCCACTGCATGATTCAGGAACTCTTAAAGCTCTTCTAAGGTCATTGGTTGCTTCGAAGATAAGATTGCTGATCAGACCTTTATATCCGCCTGGGCAGATCACCTGACCACCAAAAATAAGTGGAGGAAAGGAATTATAAGAAAGAAGGTAACTGCAGAAGGCCTATTGGCCCATACGAGGAAGCTCCTATTAATATCTCCAAGTGAGATATTAATAGGAGTCCAACCACCAAGGCAGGCCTTGGTGGTTGGACTAGGCCAAAACAATGGAAACTCTTGGGTTGCAAGAGCAGGAAAAGTCCTAAACAGACTACATTTAAAAAGCATGATTCTTGATAGAGAGGGTGATCATCCACACCCAAATTACACTCCTTCCGCGCCGTGGGAAGAGCCTACTTTCAAAATAGTAATAGAAAGTCTCGCAATGAAAAAGGCTGCCTATGATCCGACAATCCTAAGGCGCATAATAGAAGAGCAAATGTATAGCATAGCAGTAGCAGGAGCCACCCACATCTTCACAGACGGATCGGTGGACACAGAAAATGAGAGTGCTGGCGCTGCTCTTTGCACGACCAGCGTACAGGCATATTGGATACTGGGAGGACTAGTATCATCAACCCAAATTGAGCTGTTTGCCATACAACAGCATTCGCATATGTGATTGCACAAAACACTCAAAATGCTATCATACACACAGACTCAAAAGCTGCACTTCAAATACTAGGACAAAAACAGTGGAAAGATAATGTGGAAATAATTACCACCATTTTGTATCTTGGAGCAGTCGCTAAAGGCAAAGGACTCAACATAACTTTAAACTGGATCCCATCCCATATTGGAATCCCATTAAATGAAAAAGCTGATGAAATTGCTAAATTGGCAACTCGTCATCCAGTGATACATAAAACAATTCAACCCAGCCTAGAGAACATAAAAAACATCATCACCAAAAAACTTCACATCTCAACAAAGCCTACCTGCACCAGAGAATAGCTGAAGGTTCGCCCTCTGCAACATGGTATCTTCAGGCTACCAAATTAGAAAGGTTAAATATCCCAAAAGGAATCCACAGGGAAATAGCAGTTAGGTTATATAGACTACGTCTAGGTTACAGATGCAACTGGGAGATTGGTGAACCCCGACAGATAGAGTGCATCTTCTGCCAAACTGTCACAGAAAAGCCATTACTTCACTATCTACTGGAATGTGAAGCAACCAATGATCTTAGAAGAGCTTTAAGAGTTCCTGAATCATGCAGTGGCCACCCTGAAGCCATCAACACAGCCACTCTCCTGGTCAACAAAGGTGTCCAGCAGCTGGACACCCTCATAAAGACTGTGAAGCAGTATCCTCCCCTGCGATAAACAGCTTGATGATTAAAAGCAACCTCAGAATACTGAGAAAAAAAAATTGTACCACTTACGGGCTATTCATGCCCGTGCCACCTCTTGGGTGGCTTAATCTTTATCAATCAATCAATCATCTTATCTTCATTCTACTTTGCTCTGATGAAGGCGAATTAGCCGAAAACGCGTTAAACACACACAGACCAAAACACACAAAACCAGAACACACAGAGCAAAACACGCTGTTGCTAAGAACTGTGTAGGGAGGGTGAACATGTGCAGTTCGCTCATCTAAATGTCTTCATAATTTGGGACATCAGAGGTATACAAAGGAAATTCGTTGCATAGTGATATTATGAAGTGAAACGCACTGTTTAGAAAATAGCAGTTTCATAGATTGTGTCCGATAGAACAAATTAGTCAAGATCAATGTACGACATCAGTTCCACGACAGACTCGTTGCCGCCATCGCTCGGTCAGAGAGTACGTAACTAGATGTGATAGTGAAGATTAAAGCAAATAGTGAACAGAATATGAAGAATAGGCAAAACATGTAGCGTTAGAGCTGTACCGGGCTAAGGGGAACAAGAGGCCGATTACTGGTGATATATAGCAGGAATTTGGAGTGATCTATGCCTGGCAGCGGCGTGGACATCAACGGGCCTACAGGGACGTAAACAAGACATAAACAATGCTTCTTAACACCTAGTTGTACTTTGAGATGTGGACTTGGTGGTAAGAGCCTCTTAATTAGTCAGTTAATCATACCATGTACAGTGTTCTTGCAATATATTATTTATGGTGGATATAAGTGAAAATATGGAAACGAACCTCAAAAGACAATGCGCTCATTTGGAATTAGTGTTTTGGTACCTACATGTGACAACATTATGCCCTCCACTGGGTAACACCCCCCACTCTCTCTCACCCTCACCCCCTCTTACAATAACACCTCCAACCCACAAAGCCTACCACCCATAGCTTGTATACCATGCAAGGTGATGGAGAAGATTATTATAAACAACCTAGTAACACATCTGGAGAGAAGGGATTCCGTGACAACCCATAAAAATGGGTTTAGGGAAGTTAAATCTCGCCTTAAAGGGCTTAATAAAATTCTACAATCAGGTGCCAAAGATCAAACAAGAAAGAGATGGATGCGCAGACTGCATTTACTTGGACTGTCAGAAAGCCATTGACACAGTACCCCATAAGAGGTTGATGCATAATCTGGAGAAACAGGCTGGAGAAACTGGTACCATACTCAGTGGATGAGGGAGTACCTAAGCAATAGGAAGCAAAGAGTTACAGTGAGGGGTGAAACCTCAAATTGGCGTGAAGTCCCAAGTGGAGTCCCACAGGGCTCTGAACTCAGACCTATCCTGTTTCTGATATACGTAAATGATCTCCCTGGGGGTATAAAATCATTCCTCTCAATGTTTGCTGACGATACCAAAATTATGAGGAGGATTTAGACAGATTAGGACAGCTTGAAGCTTCAAAATGACTTGGACAAGCTGAAGGAATTTTCGAACAAATGGTTGTTAGAATTTAACCCAAGCAAATGTAATGTAATGAAGATAGGTGTAAGGACCAGGACACCAGACACATGGTATCATTTGGGAGATAAAATTCTTCAAGAGTCAGAGAGAAAGATTTGGGGATTGATATCACGCCAGACCTGTCTCCTGAAGCCCATATCAAGAGAATAACATCAGTGGCATATGCCAGGTTAGCCAATATAAGAACGGACTGTAGAATCTTGTGTGAGGAACCATACAGAACTTTATATACCACATATGTCAGACCAATCCAGGAATTTGCGGCTCCAGTGTGGAGTTCATATCTACTCAAGCATAAGACTAAATTGGAAAAGTTTCAAAAGTATGTCACTAAACTAGTACCCGAACTGAGGGGTATGAGCTACGAGGAGAGACTATGGGAATTAAACCTCAAGTCACTGGGAGGTAGAGGAGTTATGGGGGACATGATCTCTACATACAAGATTCTCAAATGAATTGATAGGGTAGATAAAGATAGACTATTTAATGCATGGGGCACACACACACTATGGGACACAGGTGGAAATTGAGTGCCTAAATGAGCCATAGAATCATTAGAAAGATTTTTGTCTGAGTAGTTGACAAATGGAATGCATTAAGAAGTGATGTTGTGGAGGCAGACTCCAGACACAGTTTCAAGTGTAGATATGATAGAGCCGAATAGGCTCAGGAACCTGTATATCTGATGACTGACAGTTGAGAGACGGGACCAAAAAGCCAGAGATCAATCCCGCAGTTACAACTAGGTAAGTGCAACTAGGTAAGTACACACACACACATATGAAGTACTTGTACTTAATTTTAATTAGAAAAGTTTTAAATCATCAGTTTTACTATTGCAACTGACTACGATTTGACACCAAATTTGACCAGGACAACAAATCATGCTGTCTACGATTTGAGTGACAGAAAGTAATGTATTTTATACTTTATTAAAACAACATTATATAAATAGTTTTAGTGTCACCTTTCTGCGACCAATTAAAAACGGTAAAAAAAGTTTTTTGTTTGCTGAGTATATCCATTCATCTACTTATCTCTCTGTCATATATATATATATATATATATATATATATATATATATATATATATATATATATATATATATATATATATATATTGGTGTATACTGGCAGCAGGTTTTCTTTCAAACATGTTTCATTGAATATGACCGCATATTCTGTATTAATTATTTTCTGGTTTAGGGCTTCTATCCCTCTAACTATTTTCTTAGCATCAGGGCTTAATTGAAATAGGAGTTCTCCAAAACTCATTTTCGTACTTTTAAGGTGAAGAAAAGAAGTGATTTACTATAGAGTGTATTACACTTATTTTGTATAATTTGCACGACGTTTCGAACCTCCATGGTTCATTCTCAAGTGAACAGATCTTACAATACTAAATATCTTAAAATAAGATCTTACAATATCTAGTATTGTAAGATCTGTTCACTTGAGAATGAACCATGGAGGTTCGAAACGTCGTGCAAATTATACAAAATAAGTGTAATACACTCTATAGTAAATCACTTCTTTTCTTCACCTTAAAAGTACGAAAATGAGTTTTGGAGAACTCCTATTTCAATTAAGCCCTGATGCTAAGAAAATAGTTAGAGGGATAGAAGCCCTAAACCAGAAAATAATTAATACAGAATATGCGGTCATATTCAATGAAATATATATATATATATATATATATATATATATATATATATATATATATATATATATATATATATATATATATATATATATATATATATGTTTCATTGAATATGACCGCATATTCTGTATTTATTATTTTCTGGTTTAGGGCTTCTATCCCTCTAACTATTTTCTTAGCATCAGGGCTTAATTGAAATAGGAGTTCTCCAAAACTCATTTTCGTACTTTTAAGGTGAAGAAAAGAAGTGATTTACTATAGAGTGTATTTACACTTATTTGTATAATTTGCACGACGTTTCGAACCTCCATGGTTCATTCTCAAGTGAACAGATCTTACAATACTAGTTGATTTTATACCCGCAATGAAGGTGAAAAACATGGGGGGATACATAAGTGAGGTGAAACATAGAGGCTGCAGAAGGCGTATTGGCCCATACGAGGCATCTCCTATCCAAACACAAAGAACAGAACAGAAACCACAACACCCCCAATAAAATTATATTACAAATCAACCATGCACAGCGAACATATAAAAGAGGAAAGAATAATGAAAGAAATAATCCGTAAAGGAGTAAA